>NC_090371.1:252991424-253156424 GCF_036365525.1 Heterodontus francisci | reverse complement strand
GATTTCATCCTAATTAATCAGTACAACAAATTCGTGATTGGAACATGGTATAAACATTTGAAAAATCTACATACAATATATACGACGCTTCAAAAGTACCTTTGTGTTCATATATTATCTCTCATGATGCTTCCTGCAACTTACCTACACCACAATCTTTGTCTTGTTTAGTCATTAATGGAGCCTGGGAACAGTCTCCAACCTGTCACTCAATGTAGAGGAGGAAAAAGAAATGAAGTCTTCGGTGGATTGTTAATGTGTCTTCTTCCCTTTCTTAGGCAGTCCCTCAGGATCGAGGATGACTTGCTTCCACTGCAGTTTGATGGGTTCTAAGATGGCTGATAAATTCAATGTGTGAACTGTAGAGTCTGCCACGTGAGGGGCAGGTGGTGCTTGAAGGGTCAGGTAGTTGCGTAGTTTGGAAGTTTGTGCGCTTTTTCCGACCCCTGGACTTCGCCTCTGCATGTTGCCGATGAAGTCCCTCCAGGTATACGATGCTTTCCCAAATGAGTTATCTCCATCTAGGACAGACACGAGCCAGGGGCTCCCACGAGTTGCCGGGGATGTTTGATCTCTTCAGGGATGCTTTGACTCTGGTGTCAGGCATGCAAATGACAAGTCCTGACCAGCAGAGCTGGTTTTGGGTGCTTAGCGCCCTACTGCTGGGCAGGTTGACTTGGGAGAGGACACTGCTGTTGGACTGCCTTTCTTGCCACTGCATTTGGAGGAACTTGTGGAGGCAACTCTGCTGATGCTTCTCCAGTGCTTTGAAGTGCCTGATGTAGGTTGTCCAAATCTCCGAAGCATATAGGAGCATAGAGATCACTGCTGCCCGGTAAACTATGTTCTTAGCCTCGGGTTTGAGATCCTGATCCTCAAATACTGTCTTCCTCAGTCAGCAGAAGGCAAAGCTGGCAATTTGGAGGCCATGATGAACCTTGTAGTCTATGTCTGCCTTTGCTGAGAGGAGGCTCCCAAGATATGGAAAGTGTCTGCTTCTGAGCTGTCCATCAAAAGTCCCATTGGGTTTGGTATGAGAACAGCCAGGCATTTAGCTTCTAAGCTGCATAAGGTACCTGGCTCAGTAAGGATGAAAATAAGGTGGGAAATACAGTAATATACCCAAGTAAACACCAAGAGCAAAGCTCAACTGATTTGCAGAATCATCGGAACCTTGAGAACAGCCTTGTACATTTCAGCAGTTAACAATGGTTTACTCCTTTTTTATGAGTACAATATTTGATCCAATCAAGCAAATGTGACATAGAATATGACATAGATTTTGCAAGTGTGACATTTTGAATTGTGACAGGTTGGCACTAGCTACATTAGATGGACATAAGTCTAATTTTCCTTTCCTTGCTTGCATTTTTTTTTCTCGGCTGAGTACAAGACTACTGACTCACTTGGAGAAGTTCAAAATAAGAACTACAGCATTATCAATAAAAGATGTAGTTGAAAAGAAACAAAATAAAGCACAATAAAGTGTGACAGATTAATAATCAAGATAAGACAATATCAACTCCTTAGGTTTATTTTCTCTGGAGTATTAATTGGTAGCCCTAATGTTCTCAGTACTGTCTTTCAGCAACAGTAATAATTGAAATTTCAAAGCAGGTTATATCATTGCATAAACATTAATAAATCATAATCATATTTTGCCCCTAGTGATCGAGAAATCCGTATGTATGAACTCTCCAACTTTGAACCGTATTGCCAAATAATTGGCCTTGAATCTGTGCCTCTTCGACTGGACTACAGGTAATATTATTACTACCTAATACGCCTGCAGCTAAGGATGATTTTAATATATTCCATTCTTTACAGGATACCATCTAAGTGTTTGCAACTCTTATTAAATCCTAGAACAGCATTTATATTTCCACATGAATAATGTCAGGAGAGTGACAAAATCTGATTGTTTATGTGGGTACTTCACTCAAATTCTGAAAATAGCCATAAAAGCACAACACAAATATTGTAAACAGGTAATGAAATCTGTAATACAATCCCGTCCATTTTAAGAATTATGTGAATAAGGCCACCACTAACTTCTCACATGTACGTTTATGCCATACCAGTGATGCCCACATCAACATCTTGCATTTATATAGCACCCTTAATGTATAAAGCATCCCAAGGTGCTCCACAGGAGTCTCATCAAAGAAAACTTGAGACGAGCCACATGAAGTATTAGGAAGGGGGACTAAAGCTTGGCTACAGGGGTAGGTTTTAACGTCTCAGAGAGAGGAGAGGTAGGGGAGAAGAGCTTTAGGAAAGGAATTCCAGAGCTTTGGGCCAAGGCAGCTGAAAGAATGGCCACTAATGGTTGGAGGAGCGCAGAGATCTCGGAGGGCTGTAGGGCTGGAGGAAGTGGCAGATAGGGAAACATGAAGCCATGGAAGAATTTTAAAACAAGGATGGCCATTTTAAAATCAAGGTGGGGGCCATTGTCTGTCAGTGAGTACAGAGATAATGGCTGAATGGGGCATGATGCAGGTTAGAACAAAGGCAACAGAGTTTTTCATGAGTTCAAGTTAATGAAAGTTGGGAGGCCGGCTAGGAGGATAGTCAAGCCTAGAGGAAACAAAGTTAAGGATAAGGGTTTTAGCAGCTGATGAGATGAGGCCGAGACGGAGACGGGCGATGTTATGGAGGTGGAAGTCGGCTGTCTTGGTGATTGGAAGCTCATCTTGGTCAGATACGACACCAAGTTGGCAAATAGTCTGACTGAGCCTCAGATAGTGACTGTGGAGAGCGATATAGCTAATCGGTGGCTAACTAGTTAGTTGGGAACCAAGTTTGTGGCACGGCCCAAAGGCAATGGCTTTGGTCTTCCAAATATTTTGTTAGAGGAAATTTCTGCTCATTTAGGACTGGATGTCTGACAAGCAGCATGATTTACCACATAGTGGTAGGGTGGTGGTAGAGTAGAGCCAAGTGACGTGTTTTTGGATAATGTTGCTCTGTGCAGCGGGTAGTTGAGAAAGTGGAGGGGGCCAAGGATCCTTCGGGTCTCCTCCGGAGGTAATAGTGTGGGATTGGGAAGAGAAGCCATTTTAGGTTTTTCTGTGGCGACAATGGGATCCTCCCAGAGTGATGGAGGCTGTGGTCAACCATGTTGAAGGCTACAGAAATGTTGAGAAGGCCACATAGGATATCAAGAATTAATTTTTAGTAAGTTACCTGTGACTGTGCTCTGGGTTTCACATATGGATGTCAAGGTCTTGAGATAAATCTTGTTTTTAGTTCCACAGGAGATGATGAATGTGTGATCCTCTATGGTGATGAACAGGTATGTCTTCAAGATTTGGATTTTCCAGGTTTTGTGAGTGAATATTTACATCTTCATTGGCCAAAGTTCCAAATCTATCAATTGTTACAGATCAGTTCAGTTGATCAAACACAATGGGGCTGACCAGCCTCGTTCCTACCTTGTTAAAATTATGTGCTGGAGATGTCCACTCCTGACCCTGTTGGAGTATCGGGTCAGGTCAGAGTAACGTCAGTAATATAGTTTGGACTGGCATGTGTGGCACTATGAATGCCAGAGGAGGGGCATGAGAAATATAGTGCCAGATGGGTACTTAAGATGGCAGTTGGTGGGCCCCGTCTAATTCCAGGAAATGAGACTGATTGATCGCTCCTTGACAGCAAGGCCTATTCATGCAGCAGCATCCGTGAATTGCATTGTTTTCCAGGCTGAAAAGCTGGCTGAGCATGTCTACCCTGAGGCACACTGTGGCTTTCGAGCAGAGATCCACCATTGATATGCTGTTCTCCCTTTGCCAGCTACAGGAGAAATGCCGTGAACAACAGATGCCCCTCTACGTTGCTTTCATAAATCTCACCAACGCCTTTGACCTCATCAGCAGACGTGGTCTCTTCAGACTACTAGCAAAGATCGGATGTCCACCAAAGCTACTAAGTATCATCACCTCATTCCATGACAATATGAAAGGCACAATTCAGCATAGCGGCGCCTCATCAGATCCCTTTCCTATCCTGAGTGGCGTGAAGCAGGGCTGTGTTCTCGCACATACACTGTTTGGGATCTTCTTCTCCCTGCTGCTGTCACATCCGTTCAAGTCTTCCTCCTGCACACAAGATCAGATGGCAGCTTGTTCAACCTTGCCCGTCTTAGAGCGAAGACCAAAGTACGGAAGGTCCTCTTTGCTGACGATGCTGCATTAACATCCCACACAGAAGAGTGTCTGCAGAGACTCATCGACAGGATTGCGGCTGCCTGCAACGAATTTGGCCTAACCATCAGCCTCAAGAAAATGAACATCATGGGACAGGATGTCAGAAATGCTCCATCCATCAATATCGGCGACCAAGCTCTGGAAGTGGTTCAAGAGTTCACCTACCTAGTCTCAACTATCACCAGTAACCTGTCTCTCGATGCAGAAATCAACAAGCACATGGGAAAGGCATCTGCTGCTATGTCCAGACTAGCCAAGAGAGTGTGGGAAAATGGCGCATTGACACGGAACACAAAAGTCCGAGTGTATCAGGCCTGTGTCCTCAGTACCTTGCTCTATGGCAGTGAGGCCTGGACAACGTATGTCAGCCAAGAGCGACGTCTCAATTCATTCCATCTTCGCTGCCTCTGGAGAATCCTTGGCATCAGGTGGCAGGACTGTATCTCCAATACTGAAGTCCTCGAGGCGGCCAACATCCCCAGCATATACACCCTACTGAGCCAGCGGCACTTGAGATGCCTTGGCCATGTGAGCTGCATGGAAGATGGCAGGATCCCCAAGGATGCATTGTACAGCGAGCTCGTCACTGGTATCAGACCCACCGGCCGCCCATGTCTCCGCTTTAAAGACGTCTGCAAATGCGACATGAAGTCCTGTGACATTGATCACAAGTCGTGGGAGTCAATTGCCAGTGATCGCCTGAGCTGGCGGACAGCCATAAAGGCGGGGCTAAAGAGTGGCGAGTCAAAGAGACTTAGCTGTTGGCAGGAAAAAAGACAGAAACGCAAGGAGAGAGCCAACTGTGTAACAGCCCCGACAACCAATTTTACCTGCAGCACCTGTGGAAGAGTCTGTCACTCTAGAATTGGCCTTTATAGCCACTCTAGGCGCTGCTTCACAAGCCACTGACCACCTGTAGGCGCTTACCCATTGTCTCTCGAGACACGGAGGCCAAAGAAAGAAAGAAAAGAAAGATCCCAACTTGGAGATCCTGTTGAGCCCCACTTCAGCTGCTGAGCTGTCCTGTGTGCCAGTGTCAAGGTGGCATACAGGTCAATGGGTAGTAGGGAGGCTGAGGCCAAGGAAATTCTGTGTGGAAATTCCTTCCTCTTGATTG
Source organism: Heterodontus francisci (assembly GCF_036365525.1). Lineage (NCBI taxonomy): Eukaryota > Metazoa > Chordata > Chondrichthyes > Heterodontiformes > Heterodontidae > Heterodontus > Heterodontus francisci. The sequence continues at coordinate 253,151,102 of NC_090371.1, read as the reverse complement.
CACCCCCCTTTCATCATGGGTTATGTCTGAGGTGGATGGAAGCCTCAAGCCCCTGCTTGAGAATTGGAAAGCAGTGGAATTCAGAGTGGGGACTTGTTCATAGGCCCTGCCAGAGTTCCCATCACCATTTGGCCTCCTAAGTTCAACTTGGGTCCCAGGACATTGATGGGGCCAAGCATTTTTGGCCCCAGTGTTTTTATGCATGTGCTTTACTTGTTTATTTTTGTTCAATTACATCAGTAAACGAAATCCTTCTGCAACATATTTCAGTTTTAACATTTTTGGAAACATATTTTTACCCTCCTTCAATTCTCTGCCCTTGCTCCTCCTCTCTTAATGATGCCACCTCCAGTTGAGTTGCAATCATAGAGTCCCATCAGCATTTTAGTTACCCCCCCACCCCCCCCCCGCCGTTGCTGTTCTACATCTGTCATTTAAACCTTGATAGCCGAGTGATGTCTTCACAATTGAATAGTCCATTAATTGCCTCAAACTAGCGTTCATATAGTAGTATGCCCAGTAAGTTTGAAGTGGTAATTAAGGGCAGGAATCCTGCAGTTTTTTTTCCAACTTCCTCGCCCAGGGTTACGGAGACATCAGATAAGGGCTAGTGGGTAGGAGCTGTTTAAAGGACAGTGAATTTTTCATATGATTTTAAATTTTCTTTTTAGTTTATTTGGGGGTTTGTGGTTGATGATAGAAGAACTAGGTGGAAATAATACATATTCAAATATTGTCTGTAAAATCGTTAATTCTAATGGAAGCATTTGCAAAACCTCAGCAAAACAAAACAGCCCAGTAATTAGTTGGCAGCATGCCGTTTTGCCAGTGTAAAATAAGTGCCTAAATGCCCAATATGGTGGGCAGAATGCATGCAAACATTCCATGCTGGAAATGCTGTGCCCACCATATTGATAAAGGCTTCTGTTTCGACAGCCAGCGCCTGCGGCTGTAGCGGACGTTAGCTCCTTTGCCTTTGCAAATAGGAGCCCATTACCTACTTCAGACCCTCTTTACCTCAACTGCTGCTGGAGGACCATCAATTCGGTGAAAGACGCTTTTTGGTCTGCCCCAAACTTGCTGGTCTGCTGCGCAAAGAGTTGTCCATGACCGAGTGTTGCAGACTGGCACATTCCAAGGTCCAGGACTACGTGCTACGGGACGCACTAAAGCTTGGGGCAGCCACCACAAAGGCTCAATGGGGAAAGACCACTGTGTAAGGTCCTCCCGCCATAGTGAACTGAGGGGCTGGACCCATGGGAAACCCCTCGGGCTGTATACACCAAATATGGGTTTGCTGTAAAATGTACATGACATGTAAAATGGAATGGAAGGGTTGTGAGGCAACTCACTCCTGCATTGAAGAAAACTGATTTCCTTTGCACTTTCTGGAATGTCAACTTGGTGCTGTTTTGTAATGTATTTTTTACAGATTTTTATGAATAAAGTATATTTTGAGGGAAAAAAAACTTCAGTCCCTCTTTACAAAATTTGTTAACAACTGACCACAGCATGCGCAGTTGCAGTTAGTATTCTCAGGTTTGGCAGCCAAGCCAGCAAACCTTAAAGGGACTGCTGGAGGCTGCATCCAGAAGGGTAGGTTTCAGTTTTTTTAACTTCACTCATTATGGAACTGGGAGGAGGAGGGGTGGACAGGCCTTCAACACTACAGTTCAGAGATTGCCAGGTTCAGTGCACTGAGCTGTTTCTTTTTGTTTTTAGCAGAGCTTTGACCTGATTTGTTGGTCGTGAGATCATTTAGTTGTCCATGGCACGCTGTTTAGCATATATACAGTCCTGTGTTGGAGCTTCAGCTTGTTGTCACCTCATTTTTAGGTGCATCTGGTGCTGTTCCTGGCATGTTCTTCCACACTCCTCAGTGAACCAGGGCTGGCTATCTAACTTGATGGTGATGGAGCAATGAAGGATTTGCTGGGCCATGAAGTTTCAGATTGTGGTGGAATATAATTTTGCTCCTGCTAATGGCCCACAGCATCTCATGGATGCCCAGTTTTGAGCTGCTAGATCTGTTAATCTTAGCACAGTGGTATGAAGGCAAGTATTTGTCTTCACAAGGACTGTGTAGTGATCACTTTTACCAATGTTGTCATGGACAAATATATCTGCGACAGGTAGACTTGCAAGGACAAGGTCAAGTAGGTTATTCCCTGGTATTGATTGTCTCACCACCTGCTGCAAGTTCAGCCCAGTAGCAATGTCGTTCAGAATTAGGCCAGTTCGTTCAGTACGTACAACCAAGCTACTCTTGGTGACAGACGTTGAAGTCCCCCATCCAGTGTACATCTGTGCCTTGCTACCTTCAGTGCTTCCTTCAAGTGGAGTTCAACATGGAGAACTGATTCATCAGCTGCTGGAAGATGGAAATCTGTAGCTGTGGGCCTTCATTGGGAATGGAGTTAACATTGAGGGGTCCTTAACATTGTTTAACCTAAAAACAACACAGTGGATCCTATAATTTCTGATTCTGAGCCAGGTTTTGTACACAGTTGAAGAAAATTATTTCTTTGTATTGACCATTGCAGTTCTTATGGAAGCTCTTGTAAGATAGTTGCTTATGGTTGGTGATTAAGTTAGTATGGAAGAAGAGGCTATCATGTTACAGTATCAACAATGTTGTACTTTTCACAGGGATGTGTCAATATCTTCCTCGTGTCAATGATGGGGGAAAGCCTGAGGTAGGGGCAATAATTCAGTTTTCAGAAACAGTGTAACTGGATTATTGCCTGCATTTTTCTGCTCATATTGTATAATGCAGTTATTTGGAACATTTATGATTATTACCTAACAACCAGTTTCTGTCACTTCAGAAATACAGGCCTCAAAATTTGGGCATGCAGAGTACAAACCCTGCACCTGAATGGTGAGGCCCAAGCTGTTCCCAATATTACAAACATATGAATTAGGAGCAGGAGTAGTCCACTCGGCCCTTCGAGCCTGCTCCGCCATTCAATAAGTTCATGGCTGAACTGATTACTCCACATTTCCACATACCCCCAATAACCTTCCACCCCCTTACTTAACAAGAATCTATCTACCTCTGCCTTAAGATAGTCAAAGACTGCTTCCACCGCCTTTTGAGGAAGAGAATTCCAAAGACTCATGACCCTCTGAGAGAAAAAATTTCTCCTCATCTCTGTCTTAAATGGGTAACCCCCTTATTTTTAAATAGTGACCCCTAGTTCTAGAATCTCTCACAAGGGGAAACATCCTTTCCACATCCATCCTGTCAAGACCCCTCAGGATCTTGTGTGTTTCAATCAAGTTGCCTCTTACTCTTCTAAATTCTAGTGGATACAAGCCTAGCCTGTCCAATATTTCCTCATAAGAAAGCCCGTCCATTCCAGGAATAAACTTTCTCTCTACCTCCTCCAACATATTTACATCCTTCCTTAAATAAGGAGACCAGTACTGTACACAGTATTTCCGATGTGGTCTCACCAATGCCCTGTATAGCTGAAGCATAACCTCCCTACTTTTGTATTCAATTCCCCTCGCGATAAATGTTAACATTCTATTAGCTTTCCTAATTACGTGCTGTACCTGCATACTAACCTTTTGTGATTCATGCACTAGGACACCCAGATCCCTCTGCATCTCAGAGCTCTGCAATCTCTCACCATTTAGATAATATGCTTCCTTTTTATTCTTCCTGCCAAAGTGGACAATTTGACACTTTCCCACATTATACTCCATTTGCCAGGTCTTTGCCCACTCTCTTAACCTATCTATATCCCTTTGTAGCCCGCTTGTGTCCTCTTCACAACTTATTTTCCTACCTATCTTTGTGTCATCAGCAAATTTAGCAACCATACCATTGGTCCCTTCATCTAAGTCATTTATATAAATTGTAAAAAGTCAATTAGTTAGTCAAAATTAATATTAGGCCTCAGGCCTCGTTTTCATGGTACTGGTTAGCTGCTTCGAGCTGCTGGCAAATCATTACTGAAGGTTCAGTCCAAAACAATCTCTCACCTGCATATTAGCAACACAATGATTCATTGTCTCTGTAATTACAAGGAGTTCTCCAGTTATTCCACTGTAACTTTAGCAGGACATCAGTGGAATCTATTGAGAAATGGTGTAAACAGCCATTTGTGCCATTTCTCTGGGTGTTGCCAATCACTCGCTGATGTACCCACAAAGAATTTTCAGCTGATTGTGTTTTATATGCTATAATGCTCCTATCTTTATAAAATATCACTTCCTCTGATTTACCATGGGCATTGCCATGTGTGATTTGCTAATATAAAATCTGTATGTCTGTATGCACATTAGTCCATAACTCTTCAGACATAACACTTCCTATGTTGCATTTCCTGTTATACTATGGGTAGTACATTTAGCGTTGGCTAATGATATGCAAATTTCTCACAACTGATTTGTTACATTCAATATACATAAATCATTAACAAATCACAATTTAATAACTAAGGAGTGGCAAAAATCTATTAACCCAAAAAATCAGAAACTGAACCAATCAAATCAATGTCACAATAAATCAAACTGCGGTTTGAAGAAGATCCACCTATTTTAAAATAAGTCAAATTGAACTAGTCAAAGTGCTCTTGAGCAGTGAATACATGTTCTTGAAATGTTTTTTTACCTCAGCAAATTATAAAGTTAATATCATTCCTGAAAGTACTTTAATCTGCAGAAACTGGACGAAGGGTCTGACAGTAAATGGAATTCCAAGCAATACCATTGAGAAACTCGCAAGTAGTGGGCAAATCTCCTACATACGTTGGAAGGTTCATAATGATTGGGTGACAGAGGTAAAGTGTTACAGGGTGACTTGTGGGATCTCTGGCTCTTTTCTGTCAACAAATCTTATCAATTAATTTGAAAATTAAATTTAGTTGCTTGATTTTCTTTTTACAGATTCAATACATTCGCTCTATCAATGCAGTTATATCAAGTTGCAATGAGGAGACTACTGCACTAGTTATAGGTAACATAAAGCAGACAAACTTTGTTCTAGTAATGATGGTTACTTATGATTGTTACTTGTTTCATGGTAGCATGTCAATCACTGCAGGAAGTCCTCAGCCCAGTCATTTTCAGTACTTCGTCAATGATCCTCCGCCCATCATAGGGTCACAAGTGGAGCTGATTACTAACTCTTCCACTTGTTCAGCTCCTTTCACAACTTCTCCAATAATGAAGGACTCATGTCAGCCGCAGCAGGACCTGGATAACATCCAAACTTGGGCAAACAAATGGTAGTAACCATTTGCCCCACTGAAATATTAGGTATTGAACATCTCAAACAAGAGAAAGCCCAGCTATCTCCCAAAGGTCTTCAAACAGAACAGTTTGCTTGATCAGTACCCCTGCCACTATGGTATGTGCAATCTACAGTATGCACTGGAACAATTCACAAGGTTGTTTCAATAACACCTCCCGTCCTTACAACCTCAACCACCAAAAAGAACAAACTCCAATGTGACCTCTAGGTCCCCTCCAAGTCACACGCCATCCTGACATGAACATACAGGGTAATTATAAAGTCCTTGTACAACTTTTAACTTTGAATATATGTATGATAGAAGCAAACATTAGGCAACGTGTGAAAGTATAGTTCATAAAGTTTTTTAAAATGTTAATGATGCTGAAACTGACAATGGTGACAATAAGGGAACTGTTGGAAAATCAGATTGAACAATGTATCTCAAAAGATGTGGTTATGTTGAAGCCTACAAATTTGAACTGTATTGTGTTAAAATGTTATGAATTGTGTGTTCATACGCCGCTTTCAGTTTACCTCCATCATATGTACATCCAAAGTTATTAAAGTTTAAGGTTTCACAAGGACTCTATAAAAAAAACCTTTATGTGACTGGTCTTTCATGTTGCTGGCTTGATATCTTATAATTCCCTATCTAAAGGTATTGTGGGAGCACCGTCTCTGCAAGAACTGCAGCGATTCAAGGAGAAAGTCCACCACCACCTTCTCAGGAATGGGAGATAAATGCATCCCTGCAACCTCACCCATATCCCAAGAATTTAAAAAAACTGAACATATTGTACATCAATTACAAAAATGAAAATTATATTTTTGTTATTTGCTTTCTTGACATTGTACTCCAACATGCATATTATAGGTTGTGTCAGAGGCACAAAGACCTTTCAGCAGAAGATGAAAGAAATTCAAGATGCGGTTCATAATAGACACCCCCAGCCAGGAGCAACTGTTCTGCAGAGGAGATTGAGTTGTGATGAGACAGTATTTTTAATCTCAAAAGGAGCAAAAACCTTTGACTTCTGTAAAGAAAAGAACCTGGTTGTCACAGGCGGGTTAGACAGAACTATTCGACTGTGGAACCCGAACCTCCCAGGGTAAGGAAACATGAAAATGTAATGCCTGAGGAGTGTTATGTCAGTTGCTGTTGAGATGCCTGTTCCTGTATGTATGAGTGTCAATTTCTGCACTTGACATCTGATTCCAACCTGAGGACAGGTACTTATTGCAATATGCTTCAATAGATAGAGTTAGTGAAGTAGGCAGTAAAACCTAAGTTCCTGTGCTACTTATTCTGCATATTTGATCATCTAAAAAGATGGACCCTAAAATTCGGCAGGGGTTCTTCTGGTCTGTGCTATTTCTTTTGAATTTTACCAGTCTCCCAGTGGAGTTATGACAGGAGATTCAGAGAATCTATGAGAAGAAATGGAGCTAGCAAGATGGATGAATGTTCTGATGTTTTGCTTACTCGTTGGATATTGTGGAGTATTTACACATAACATTTCCTTGGGAGATTAAATGGATTGGGGTAGAGACAATCATTGGGGAGATTGTGCATGACCTGAGAAAGGAACTGACTTGATGTACGGTGCGGCCTTTTTGTATTCCGTGCTTTTTTGCAGTTACCCTGTGCTGATAAACTTTTTGGGCGAGAAATAGAGTTCATTAGCATCTGTTTTTTGGGTACCGAAGGTGTCCTTGAGTTCCAAAATTGTGCACTGCTGCTTGGACTATTCAAGAGCCCTTCAGTACTTGGCAGAGCTGGTGTCAAGATTCATGGTGGTGTGCTCCATGCTGCCATCCCTGCCATCATGAGGGGACAGCCCTTGCCACGAGCTATATGTCGTGCAGCTGAGGAACAGGAAGAGATAAGGCAACCTAGATAGCCCCTTTCTGCTCATGCAGTCTGTGAAGAATTCATCCGTGTATGATGCCAGTAAGCGCAACCCCAGTTCCCCATTCACCCACCAACAGTCCCACACCTTACAATCTGTTTTTATATAGGAAAGTTAGTATATAAAAAGGATGAGAGTAGCTAAAGTTGGTCCCTTAGAGGCAGAGACAGGAGATATTAACATGGAGAATGAGGAAATGGCAGAGACCTTCAACAAATATTTTGTGTCTATCTTCGCAGTCAAAGATACATAATATACCAGGAATAAAGGGTAACCAAGGGGTTAATAACAGTGTGGAACTTAAGGTAATTAATATCAGCAGAGAAAACATATTGGAGAAACTTAAAGGACTAAAAACTGACAAATGCCCCAGGACCTGATGGCCTACATCCTAGGGTTCTAAATGAGGTAGCTGCAGAGATGGTGGATGCACTGGTTATGATTTTCCAAAATTTCCTAGATTCTAAAACGGTCCCGGCGGCTTGGAAATTAGCAAATGCAACACCGTTATTCAAGCAAGGAGGCCGAGAGAAAACAGGCTACCTGGCCTGAAGTTCCCTAACATCAGTCGTTGGGAAAATGCTGAAATCTATTAAGGAAGTCTTAACATTGCACTTTGTCTGATCATACTATGTCAAAGTCAACATGGTTTTACAAAAGGGAAATCGTGTTTGACAAATGTATTCAAGATTTTTGTGGGCGGCACAGTGGCGCAGTGGTTAGCACCGCAGCCTCACAGCTCCAGGGACCCGGGTTCAATTCTGGGTACTGCCTGTGTGGAGTTTGCAAGTTCTCCCTGTGACCGCGTGGGTTTTCGCCGGGTGCTCCGGTTTCCTCCCACCGCCAAAGACTTGCAGGTGATAGGTAAATTGGCCATTGTAAATTGCCCCTAGTGTAGGTAGGTGGTAGAGAATATGGGATTACTGTAGGGTTAGTATAAATGGGTGGTTGTTGGTCGGCACAGACTCGGTGGGCCGAAGGGCCTGTTTCAGTGCTGTATCTCTAAATAAAATAAATAAAAATAAATACATTTTGAGGCTGTAACTAGTAGGGTCGATAAAGGGGAACCAGTAGATTAGTATACTTGCATTTCTAAAAGGCATTCGATAAGGAGCCACACAAAAGGCATGATAAGGGTGCATGGATTTTGGGGTTATATATTAGTGTGGCTAGAGGATTGGTTAATGGACAGGATGCAAAGAGTAGGGATAAATGGGGCATTTTCAAGTTTGCCGCTGTAACTAGTGGAGTGCTGCAAAGATCAGTGCTGGGGCCTTAGCTATTTACAATCTATATTAATGACTTAGACGAACAGACCAAGAGTAATATATTTAGGTTTGCTGACAATAAAAAGCTGGGTGGGAATGTGAGTTGTGAGGACAACACAAAGAGGTTGTAAAGAGGTATAGACAGGTTAGGTGAGTGGACAACAAGGTGGCAGTTAGAGTATAATGTAGGAAACTGAGGTTATTCATTTTGGTGGAAAAAAAACAGAATCTTTGTAAAGGGCATGAAACATCTAAATGTTAATGTACACAGGGACTTGGGTGCACTCGTACAAGGAACACAAAGTTAGCATGCAGGTACAGGAAGCAATTAGGAAGGCAAATGGCATGTTGGCCTTTATTGCAAGGGGATTGGAGTGCAAGAATAAAGAAGTATTGCTACAATTGTACAGGGCTTTGATCAGACACCATCTAGAGTACTGTGCGCAGTTTTAGTCTCCATATCTAAGTAAGGATATACATGCCTTGGATACAGTACAGCGAAGGTTCACTACATTGATTCCTGGGATGAGAGGGTTGTACTATGATGAGTAAATTGGGCCTATACTCTTTGGAGTTTAGAAGACCCAGAGGTGATCTCATTGAAACATGCAAGATTCTGAAGAGGCTTGACAGCGTAGAAACTGAGATTTGTTTTCCTTGGCTGGAGAATCTAGAACATGGATAAGAGGCCGATCTTTTGGGCTGAGATGAGGAGAAACTTCACTCAAAGGATTGTGAATCTTTGGAATTCTCTATCCCAGAGGGTTGTGGATGCACCATTGTTGAGTATATTCAAGGCTGAGATTGACAGGAGATAGACGGATTTTTGGCCTCAGGAAATCAACTGATATGGGAAACGGGTGGGAAAGTGGAGTTGAGACAGAAGATCAGCACGATCGTATTGAATGGCGAAGCAGGCTCAAGGGGCCATATGGTCTACTGCTCCTATTTCTTATGTTCTCTGTCACTGACCAATACAGTGCCTGCTTGGCCACAATGCGAAGATAAAAGCCACCACAAAATAAACATTCCCAACCAAATATATAAATGAAAGCATGTGGATTACAAACAAAAGTCAAATAATCACCCTTGTGAATTCCCTTAGTGCCTGTCTACCACGTGCTTTTTCCTGTCCTAGTGCTCCTATGCAGTGTTACCCACTGACTGCTGCAAGGCAGGTGAAAGGCTGCTGACATTCAGTGGAGGAGACTGCAGATGATCTTGGAGATATTGAGCAGTTCTGGGCCTAGAAAGCCGGGCCACAAACTGCACCATCTCGGTGTGGGTTGCAGCAGTCTGGGCTGGCTGGCTGACAAACAACATCAAGGGCACATGCGGTGTGGTGGTGGTGGGAGGGCAAATGCTGCTGTCCTGAGAAAGGACATTAAGTTCATAGTCCATGGAGCGACTGCCGCTTCCTTGAGGTGACACCTCACCAATCATAGTAATCTGTTGGGAGGACAGATTGCACGGCTGTTGCGATGTCCTGTAAGCCATTTTGCATGCTGTAATCCACAGCCATGGTGGCGGAAGTTTGAACTTGCATAGCAGCAAGCGGACCTTGCATGACTGCCGTCTGAGCTTCCACTACAGCACACAAACGTTGGGTGGGATCCACAAGTGTGTGAACAGACTTGGTCACCATTTCCATGCTGGAAAGGATGGTCTCCAAGCTCTGTGGAAGGTCCTGTGCCAAGTTGGAGCTGGACTGCTCACAGCTCCTTAGCATTGATCGCAGGCTTTCTGGCAGGCTTCCCAATACACCAACCATTTTGTTGTGCATACCCATCAGCGTTCTTCTGTAGGTTGCCCCATTGACGTCCTCATCTGAGTTCTTTGTGGTGGAACCAGTGTGTTACTTGCCCCTGGCCCTGTCCCTGGCTGCAGCCCACTTGTGCCCGATGTCTCTCCACATGCAGATTCCGCCTCAAATCTATCCTCTAAGAAAAGCACATTGTCAGTATTTGAGCTGGTGCCGGTGAATGTGAAATCAAGTGATGGTGCTGTGTCTTCGTCATCACTCTTTTTCAGTTTCCTCCACTGCCCACCTAAATTGCAGCTCTCGAGTATCTGAATGGAGAAAGTCCAAGGATAAGGTGGTGGTGTGGGCAGGTGGGGAAAGTAAGAAATGCATGCATACACCATCTGAAGTTTTAAATAAGGAGAGATTGTGGGATGAGTGGGATGTGGGATGGAGGATTAGGTACGAGCCACAGTCTCAGCATTGGTCATCCAGATAATGGCCAGCATCATCTCCTCCTTGGGGGTTAGGACATGCAGGCATGCTTGTTCCCATCCAGTTAGTTCCTGCTGCCTCTGGTTATGCACCATGCTGTCCTGCATTGGAAAGGAAGAAGTTTGTCATTGAATGTCATGCAGTCTGCTTGGTTGATGTCGCTGTCATGGTTGAATAGCTGTCAGTGTGTGCAAACTGTGAGATGTGGGTGTGAGTGAGACCTGCAGTAGTGCTAAGTTGCAAGGGTGAGGTGAAGCATATGAACATTAGGTGTGAGTCATGATTGATTGAGATTTTTGGTAGATGAGCGGTTGATCACTGGTGTGGTGGTTTGAACAGTCGCTGAGACTATTGATGCAGCATGTCAGAATGCATCCACTGATCTTGACCACTGGTGTGACGTCATTGAACTTTTTGTGACACTGCATCTAGGTACTTGGGGCTTGACTCCTGACATTGACCTCCACGGCTATCTGCTCCCACTGCCTTTTGACCATGCATCTGTACGGCCTCCTTCCCCTGCTGCAGGTTAAGGACAATCTATCCTCCGTTCTGCCTCTCCATCAAGACCTCCAGTGTGGTATCCAAAAATGATGGAGCTCGCTTCTGTCCTGTTGTGCCATTCCTCATTCTCTCCCAGGTCAGGTTTTCTTCTATCATGACTCCCAGCACCTGTTTCAGCTACAATGCACCACTCCTTTAAGCACTGCAGGAGGTGGCCAATGAGCAGCATGGTTAGCGCTGGCTGAGTATGGAGATCAATCAAATGATCAAGCAATGCGAATATCTACATCTATTTTGGGGACAATCTGATTTAGTTTTTGCCATGTCTGAGTTAGGTGTGAAAATCCCAAAGGGAAAGTTAAAAGTTTCAACCTAAAATATATTTTTAAAAATGCAGTTTTATTCTCTAGGCTACTGTAAATCTTTGTAGCGTGGGATTTGTTTATAAAGTCTGGTACACTGGTAGAATTGGTGCAGATTAGTTGGGCAAGGATATTACTTAAGTAGCTGAGGGCATGGCCAACAGTAGAGCTGAAAGCATCGAAGATGACGGTAACTTCATAGTGAATCTTCCATCTCGCATCCCACCTCTCCCTGATCTAACACTTTCATCTGATTTACAAGCTGCAGGTGGTATAAGCATGCACCTTGTTCTTTCCCAATTGCTGCATGTCAATACCTTACCCTTGTGCCATTCTCTTTTCAGGTAACCAAGTAGTACAACCTGGCCAGGTAGTGGAGGAACAACAAGCAGACAATGGTGATGAAGACACAGCACAATCATTTGGTTTCACACATGCAACCACCAGCTCAGATACTGACACTACATATAATTTAGAGGATAGCACAGAGGTGGGATCTGCATGTGGTCAGATACTGGGCATGAGTGGACTGTAACAAGGGCAAAGGGCAAAATTAGTGCAGGTGCCAGTTCGCCAGCGGGCTCTGCCGCAGAGGACTCAGATAAGGTCTTCGATGGGGCAGCCTACAGAAGAATGCTGATGTGTATGCACAATAAAATGCTTGGTGTATTTGGAAGCCTGCCAGAAAGCCTGCCATCAATGTCGAGGAGTATGGAGGAATTCAGCATCAGTTCGGCACAGGGCTTTGTGCAGTCTTTACTGAGCAGAGGAGCTTTCAACATATCAACGGATTATTAGGTTTGCTGAGGTGTTGCCCTGAGGGAGTGGCAGTGGCTTCATGGAGCATGAACTTGGTGTTCTCCCTCGGGAAGACATCTTCATTCTCCCACCCCCACCACACTGTCAGTGGCCTTGCTGTTGTCTGTTGGCCAGCCAGCCTGCACTGCTATAATGACCTTTGGTCAATGACCTGAAACGATAACTCTTTCTGTCTCTCCACAGATACTGCCTGACTTGCTGAGTATTTCCAACACTCTGTTTTTATTTCAGATTTCCAGCATCCGCAGTATTATGCTTTTTTACAGCCCAGACTGCTGCTCCGCATGCTGAGGTGGTGCAGTCTGTGGCCCAGGCTGCTAGGCTCAGGGCTGCTGGAGGTCATCCTCCAAGGACATTTGCGGCGTCCTCCACTGAAAGTCAGCAACCTTCCATGAGCCATGCTGCAGCCACTAGGGTAGAAGCACTAGGGCAGGTATTAAGGGAAAGCACAAGGTTGATTAGTTGACTTTAGTTTGAAATATGGCATGATTTCCTTTATAAATTTGGGTTGGCATGTTTATTCTGTGGCTTTTATTTTTGCATTGTTGCAAAGTGGACACTGTGATGGTCAGTGACAGAGGGAAAGTAAGGTTGTTGATGAATGGGGAATTGGCATTGCGTTTACTAATGCCACACAAGGATGATTTCTAACTGGGCAGGAAAGAGCTGTCTAAGTTGCCATCTGCCTCCTTCCTCCTCCTGTTCCTCGTGCTTCTGCCCCAAAGCATCTCAGCATACTGCTGATGGTAAGGGCTGTCACCTCATGATGGCAAGGTTGTGCAGCATGCAACAGATAACTACAGCAAAGTACTGTAGGATTCTTCCAAGACAAAAAAAAGACTTGTATTTACATAGTGCCTTTCACAACCTCAGAATGTTCCAAAGTGCTTTATAGCCAATTAAGTACTTTTGAAGTGTAGTCACTATTGTAATGTAAGAAATGAGGCAACCAATTTATGAACAGCAAAATCCCTCAAACAACAATGTGATAATGACCAAAAAAATCTGTTTTTGTGACGTTAATTGAGGTATAAATATTGGCCAGGACACGAAGGATAACTTCCCTGCTCTTCAAAATAGTGCCACTGGGATTTTTACACCCACCTGAGAGAGAAGTCAGGCCTTTTTTGTCTCATCTGAAAGACAGCACGGCCAACAATGCAGTATTCCCTCAGTACTGTACTGCAGTATCAACCTAACTTTCTGTGCTCAAGTCTCCGGGATTTCAACCCACAAGCATCTGACTCAGAGGCGGAAGTTCTACCAACTAAGCCATGACTGGCACTAGATTCCAGAGCAGTTCAGGCAGTTGAAGCATTGCTTTAGCATGGTAATTATCTGCTCAATAACATATCGTGTGGCAGCATGATTTCCATTAAATGCTTGCTGCACATATAAGTGTGGGTTGTACACTGGAGTCAGCAACCATGTGGTTAGTGGATAGCCCTTGCTGCTCAGTAGCCACCCTTTAGTTTGTCATGAAAGTTTAGATGCAGCTAGCACAGTGGACTGCAGCAGAATGACAGCTTCATAGCTTCTACCAGGATACAGGGCAGGATTCCTGTATGAGTCGCTGCCTCTGGTCAAACAGCAAATGGACAATGGGAGTGAAATCTATTTTGGTTCCTCTACAGGGCAGAGTTGACATGCGATGCCAGCAAAATGATGTGCATGCAGTCAATGGCATCCTGCATCATAGGAACATAGGAAATAGGAGCAGGAGTAGGCCATTCGGTCCCTCGTCTAGATCATGGCTGATCATCATCTTCAACTCCATTTTCCTGCACTATCCCCATATCCCTTGATATTTTTTAATATCTAGAAATCTATCAATCTCTGTCTTGAACATACTTGATGACTGAACCTCCACATCCCTCTGGGGTAGGGAATGCCAAAGATTCAGCACCCTCTGAGTGAAGAAATTCCTCCTCATCTCAGTCCTAAATTGTCTACCTCTTATTCTGAGACTGTGTCCTTTAATTCTAGACCCCCCACCCCCCCAAACCAGGGGGAGCATCCTTCCTGCATCAATCTTGTTGAGCCCTGTAGGAATTTTGTATGCTTCAATGAAATCATCTCTCATTTTTCGAAATTCTAGAGAATACAGACCCAGTCTTCTCAATCCCATAGGACAATCACACCATCCCAGGAATCAGTTTGGTGAACCTTCATTGCATTGCATTCCCTCTATGGCAAGTCTGCATTCCCAGCAAAGCCATGGCTTGCTCTGCCTGCTTCTACCTGGCAAGAGAGAATGAAATGTAGTTAGCTCTCTCTGAGTAGAGAGCCTCAGTGGCTTCCCTTATACAACAGTGGATGGCAAGTTTCAATTATCTCCAGCTCCAGCCAGGAGCCAGACGCTTAAAACTTCATCACCACTGTCATCTGCACAGCCACTGGCAATGCAGTCCTTGTTCTGCTCTGAGGTTGCAGTTGAAGATGAAGCCAATGACAGATTTCAGTGAGGGCGTCCTTACTGAAGCACAGATGTCTGACACATTGTACCTGAGAATTGCTCCCTGAACAGCTTGGGTGGATGTGGATATAAGAACTCTTTCTCCTCTGTCTTCTAACAGCTTGTCCTGCTCTGCATGGGCTCTGTTCATTCTCCTAATTATGTTGTATTCCAAGGGAGATGCCTGTTTGTACACCCATGTCTGGGAGCAACTAATTTGTGCATAAGCCTTGGAATCACTAAAAAGTTCTTCAGCACCTGCCACACTACTCTCTGTAGACTTTTGCAACTTTAAAAAAACAGTACAAAGCATCAAACATTGATAAAATTGAACTAACAGCCAAAAGAAATTAGTCAACCACAACCTGTAAGTAGTTGATCATCCTTTTTAATAGTGCTGGTGGAGGGGTGTCATTCCTGCTGCTGAATATATGTTCAGCTGTGCAAGGTTAAGGAGGGGCATCAGCTGGTGCATTGAGCTCCAAAATTGCATTGCTGGCCTGAAGTCAGTGTTGCACACTGATTGATATCATGATCTGCCTGCAGTTTACACATATGGTGGATGTACACCGTGCACATGCTCCTGTCCTTACCAGTATGGTGTCTTGCCCAATTCGCCCCACAAGTGTGCATGTGCACCATGGACACCATTTTGGAGCTCTAAGAGCATTTACAGTGATCCGAATTTCACACCCATGGTGTTTGAAACTTCACTCTGGGTCAGGCGGGAGTCCAAGTTTGCTGACCATCTGGTGCAGCCTGAGTGAGCAGTCAGGGAAAGGGAATGAAATCATAGCATGGTTACAGCACAAAAGGATGCCATTTGGTCCGTCGTGTCGGTGCTGGCTCTCTGCAAGAGTAACTCATCTAGCTGCACACCCCCGCCTTTTCCCTGTAGTTCTACAAATTTCTTTTCTCCTCAGATAATTCTCTTTTGAAAGCATTGATTGAATCTGCTTCCACCATACTCTGAGACAGTGCATTCCAGATCCTAACCACTAGTTACGTAAAAAAAAAAGGTCTTCCTCATGTTACTGTTTCTTCTTTTGCCAATCAGCTTAAATCGGTGTCCTCTGGTTCTTGATCCTTCCGCTGATGGGAACAGTTACTCCCTATGTACTCTGTCCAGATGATGATTTTAAACCTCTATCAAATCTCTTAATCTTCTCTTTCCCAAGGCAAACATAATAGCAATAGAACTATTGAAGGGAGAGTCCAGTTCCTGGGAGTTGGATGTCTCTGCAAGCCTAAAGGTTAGGTACAGCAGCAGGAAGTTTATGGGACTTCGTGCTGGTAGTTTGTGCAGTTTCACTTGGTTAAACTTTAGCAGTAGATTTATACACATTTAAAGCCCCTAAACCTTACTTCTTGGCAACTTGTGTTTAAGTTCTCTGAACTTGGCTAAGTGTGGTGTATCCCTATTCCATACTAGGCAAACAGAAACCGCACTTACGTGCTTTCCTTATTGGTTTGGTTTGGTTCTTCAACTTGGTGATGGGTTTCCATGTGTGTCCATGCATTGCAAAAAATAAAACTGCCTTTGTTTTTCTGTTTTTTTCTTTGCTTCCCTCAGTCAACCAGTCTTTCTTCATGGGGCAAATTCAGGCAGGTTGTGCTTCTGGCACCTTGTTAGTTGGGGCGTGTGTCAAGGATTCGGTCTATAGCGTTCTAGGCCTAACTTCAACTCCTACTCCACTCTGAGAACAATTCCCCATATTTGCCATATATCTTGTGTTCCTCTTCCACTTCCATCTGATTCTACCTCACTGTCTACCAGCATGAACTAATTGCTTCTACTATCACAGCCAGAGTCAGGGAATACCATTGGGAGGCAAAGCTAACCCAGCAGTGTGAAAATCACTGACAGAAGACATTTATCAAGGCAGAATGGATGGGAGGACAATTATAGTGACACTGACTGACTAAACAAATTATAGAGAAGTCTTCTCTTTCTGATAGCTGTTGCAGGTTCTACACGAAGTGAGTTGGACAGTCTCAATTCTGAGTGATTTGGTATGTTCTTTTTATATAGGCGACCAACTGGTATGCTGCAGGGACACAATTCACCTATCGTCTTCCTTAGTATTGCTGCAGGAGACAGTAGGATATTTTCTATCTCTGGAGACAAGATAATTAAGGTTTGAAAAGTGACATTCTTCATCTTTTTTAAAATAAATGTATGATTTTATTCAACTTTTCCTGAAAGCATCCTGTAAGAATTAACAGTACAAGGAAGCTATATGTCATTGGGAGGAAGAAGAGCCTAGAGCCTTTCTGTATCATTTTTATTGTTCCAGTGGCATGATGGAATTTTCATTATGGATTGAAAAGCTTTAATATGATTGGTTGAGTTGTGTATTTGGCAAACAAAAAGTTGTCAAACATCTTTTTGTGATGGATTCATTCTGAGACCTGTCCATATTTCTGTGAAGTTATGATGGCTGCTTTGCAGCACTAAATAAAAGTCTAGGGCCTTTTTTTCCCCCTTATTTTTCTTCTTTCTTGGGTAGGAGTGCAACAAATCAAGCACTGTGCCCAGGCTCATTTGCAGGTCACTTTGGTGAGAAACAGCTGCCCACTCGTTAACATGGTGTGATCCGGGGCAACTGATGAGGACCAGAGAGACTGGTCCCCTGTAGTATGGAAAGTAAATATGCAAGGGGGAAGGAAATTCCAGGTCGGCAGAGGTGGGAAGCATCTCGAAAGAGGGAAGGTGCACAATTTCCTTGGGGAGTGTCGTCTTCTTTGCACACATGAACATTTTTTAAGAAGTAGCTTCATTTACTGGATCTCTTCTAGTCTTGGGTCCTGTTTCTGGGATGTTTGGTCTGTCACAGAAGGCACCTCTCAGGCCTCAGGTTAAAATCACAAATCAGGCCCCGATGCTGTCATATTTAAAGGGGATCCCTCTGGCTTCAGTTTCTAAGCGCATGTGCTTCAGGTTAAACTGCAAATTGTATTTTTTTAAGACTGGTATTTTGCAAAAGCAAAGTAAATAAGATGCAATAGCAATGTAGGACTTAACTTTAACTTATTTTTAAATGTTTTCTGAAACAAAAACAACACAGCAATTTGAATTTAGAGGTTCCCCCCATCCCCTACCCAGAGTCCTTTAACTGCATCAGGAATTAGCATAATGTGGGCAATTCATCTTCCTGAAGCTCTACCATGCCATTGCAATGTAATGGTGGTTCAGCCATGTCAATTCATGATACTGTGAAAGATTACAGTAATTGTACCTCATCCAGTCAGCTTCTGGAACCTCAGATTAAAGATTTATCAGAATGAGCAAGTCTGTGAAGAAATCACGCTCTTATTGAATAGTTCAGTAATTAGTAATTATTTCTATTATTCCTGATGATGAAGTAAAGGACAAGTCTCATTGTCGTTTACTTGTTTGTTACATCAAACACAAGATAAAGCCCTTTGTAATTTTATATGGGGATAAATTGGTCTGGCTCAGATATCAAGATGGTTGCCGAAACCAGATTGTAAAAATCTTTTCAATAGTTTAGCTGTTCTTCTGTTATTTATTGATTACTGATCGGTAGCTGAAGACCTAGTTTTAAATATAAGTGTGAGTTTATTTGGTTGCAAAAGGGCCATGTATGGAATTCCATGATACTCAATATTTATGTTCTTCAAATTAGATAATATCAGTTAGAACAAAAGAAACCAGCTCTCATAATTTGAAGGTCACCTAGTTAGCCAGACAATTCTTTGGTGATAAGAAACTATACATTTGAACCACACCTTATACAGATTTTGTTTTCACTGAAGCCACAGATACGCAAAAGTCCGAGTGTATCAGGCCTGTGTCCTCAGTACCTTGCTCTACGGCAGCGAGGCCTGGACAACGTATGCCAGCCAAGAGCGACGTCTCAATTCATTCCATCTTCGCTGCCTTCGGAGAATACTTGGCATCAGGTGGCAGGACTATATCTCCAACACAGAAGTCCTTGAAGCGGCCAACATCCCCAGCTTATACACACTACTGAGTCAGCGGCGCTTGAGATGGCTTGGCCATGTGAGCCGCATGGAAGATGGCAGGATCCCCAAAGACACATTGTACAGCGAGCTCGCCACTGGTATCAGACCCACCGGCCGCCCATGTCTCCGTTATAAAGACGTCTGCAAACGCGACATGAAATCGTGTGACATTGATCACAAGTCGTGGGAGTCAGTTGCCAGCATTCGCCAGAGCTGGCGGGCAGCCATAAAGACAGGGCTAAATTGTGGCGAGTCGAAGAGACTTAGTAGTTGGCAGGAAAAAAGACAGAGGCGCAAGGGGAGAGCCAACTGTGCAACAGCCCCAACAAACAAATTTCTCTGCAGCACCTGTGGAAGAGCCTGTCACTCCAGAATTGGCCTTTATAGCCACTCCAGGCGCTGCTTCACAAACCACTGACCACCTCCAGGCGCGTATCCATTGTCTCTCGAGATAAGGAGGCCCAAAAGAAAAAAAAAAGAAAATTGGTCTGGCTCAGATATCAAGATGGTTGCCGAAACCAGATTGTAAAAATCTTTTCAATAGTTTAGCTGTTCTTCTGTTATTTATTGATTACTGATCGGTAGCTGAAGACCTAGTTTTAAATATAAGTGTGAGTTTATTTGGTTGCAAAAGGGCCATGTATGGAATTCCATGATACTCAATCTTTATGTTCTTCAAATTAGATAATATCAGTTAGAACAAAAGAAACCAGCTCTCATAATTTGAAGGTCACCTAGTTAGCCAGACAATTCTTTGGTGATAAGAAACTATACATTTGAACCACACCTTATACAGATTTTGTTTTCACTGAAGCCACAGATACGCAAATCATATATGCTACAAACTAGGAGATTTGCTTACATTCGTAAACTGAACCTTTATTATCCATCACAATGGATGGGATCCCTGGAAACTGGTGTCCCCAAATTTTGGTCTGGTTTGAAAGTAATATACATGGCATTGGAATGGACATAAATATGGTGCAAGTAATGAGAAATGTTGGACAGTCTTATTCGCCAAGTCAAGGAAATGAATTAAAAATAAAAAAGGTGTACAATGGGTGATTTCTTGAGCAAGTTTTAATCCTGCAGAAATTTTGAAGGTTAATAGCAGTGTAAATAACAGAGGTTCCACTGTATTAAGTATTATATAGGTAGGAAAGTACTTTACACTGAAACTGTTCTCCTCTACATTGTTCTTTCCTATAAATTTATCATGTGAAATACGACTGCTGTCGTATTTCATCAGTGGTATTATATTGAGGTCTGTGTTTTAGATTTGGGATATTGAAGACCAAACATGCCTCATCACTGTGAAACCTAAAGCTAGTCAGATCACTGGAGATCTGGCCGCTTGTTATCATTCTCAGGAACTGAAGGCACTCTTCATTGCAACTGATTCACTGGCACTGCTACAGCTCCAGAGCAGGTAAGCAGTGAAAGGTCTCCTGCTAAACAAGTGTGGGCATTATTAAGGTAATCATTTACAGCCACATGAAATCAAACAGACATAAACTGAAGTAGGTCTCTCTAAAAGACGCTAAGAAGTATAATAAAACTGATCGAAGTGACTTTTGAGGGCTTCGAAGAGAATGTTTTTTGTGTGGTCTAGCATATTGATTTTGGTGATTTGGGACAATGATTTTTCCTATAAATGTAATAGCAAAGCATAAAGAAGTTGTGGAAGGCTTAGCTGTTTTATGTTTAAAGTAAGATGAGGTACGGTATATTGATCAAAGTTAATGAATCCAATGGTCTTTTATCTGCAGAGAGGAGCTGAATAAAGGTATGTCACACACGAAACCTGTTCTGTGTTGTCGATACAATAAGTTAATGAGACAAGTCGTCACTTGCTGTGAAGGATCTGTAAGTAAGCAAACTGTTTAAAGAAAAAATATTTTGTTGCAAATGTGGTGATGCAGCAGTGCTTGTAATTAGAAATAGATTCAAGGGCTTTTTGCTTTATTTATTACTCATACGGCCAGTCATGACTGTAACTGACATTTATATGATCTTGCCCTTTCAAGAGTATTGGGTGGTTTGACCTCATTAGTCTTGGCAGTGCTGCTCTTGGTTCTGCTACTAGGATGTGCTTTGTCTGTGCATGTGGGCCCCTCCTTCATGATTTTCCTACTCCTTGTTTTTATGACTAAGATTGACTGAGAGCAGGATTAAAAAGGGATCTCCTACTCCTTGAGCTACAGATTTTCCTTTGCACTACATTAATTGTTTTCCCTTGAAAATAATGTACTTCTGGTGAGCAATGCCTTGGTTTGAATTTAATTTATTTTTGAGTAGAATTATTGGAATACTCCAGCCCCACAATTACAAGCCACAGGAAGAGACTCAGGTCCAACTTTAAGATTCATCTAATGGTGAACTCCTCTTTTTATCAAGAGAGGCCCCAGTGACAAAAAAAATGGGTGAAGGATGAGAGATATAAATTGTGCCCAAGACCTGGTGACAGGTGTTCCACACCTCTTCTTAAAAAAAAAAGGAAACTGCTAAGCAATAAAATTATAGGTCAAGTAGTCTTAGCTTAAAGTTGGCTAACCTCTAGGGGGTTAAATTTGATAGCCACTGAAAATGGACACAGGGATTGTGACGTGATTAACATGTGGCCATTATGTCAACTTTGAATGTGTCCAAGAAGCGCTAACCGCACTGTAAATTGGCTGGTCACATCCTCAAGGGGTAAATATCATGAGTGTCTGTCACCACTTAACTACTTAAAACTAGCCTCCACTTCTTAAAGGGTGAGTGCATTGTGACTGGAGCAGGTGCTGGGAGCTGTAGTTGAAGAGAATCTGATCTGGGGAAGTGAGGAATGACACAGCATGGGAAAGCGTGGGCTCCAAAAATTTCATGCACTACATTGGAGGTCTTGGAGGAGGAGGAGAGATGTCCTTTATCTGAGCAGGGAGGGGGTCAGAAGGTCCTGCTGACACATGTTCAAAAGGCAGGGATGCAGATAGCCATGGAGGATCAATATCAAGAGTAAAGCGGAGGACCTAGATGCAGGAAGTTCTCTTTTCCTCTTTTTTTTTTTGTAGAGATGTGGAACACCTGTCAACCTGTAGTCCTGAGCACAATTTGTATCTCCCATCCTTTACCCTTTTTTTTTACCACTGAAAAGCTCTCCTCCCTTGATGAAAAAATGAGTTCACCACTAGAGGAATCATCAAACAGGACCTGAATTTCTACCTATGGCTTGCAATTGCAGGGCTAAAGTATTCCATGCTCTCACACAAGGGGTCAAGGTCAGTGAATGCCATATCCCACCAGTGGCACCAGTAGCCTCGACTACTGCTCAATTCAGCACATCCACATCACTCATCTACCAACAAACACTTTAAATCAGTACTCATATCTAACATTCATAACTTAACCTCACCCTCAGAAACTTAGCACTGCTGTAAGCCTCACACCCACATCTCGCAACTTGCACACATTGCCACCTATCGAACCAGGGCTGCCACATCATCCAATAGATTGTATGACACTGAATGACACAATTCCCTCACAATTGGAGACGGTAGAAATTAATCGGAGGGGGTAAGTACAACTGCATGTCTGAATCGCCATAGAGGAGATGGTGCTGGCCATTATCCAAACGGTAATTGCTGAGGCCATGGCCAGTGGTGGGGCTGAAGCAATCAAAAATGACAGTATCCTCATACCTAGCCCCCTTTCTCACATTCCACTTCCCCTTCATCCCATACTGTCTTTAGATTTACAAGCGGCAGATGGCATAAGCATGCTCCTCGTACTTTCTCCATCGCCCATTCTCTTGTGCCTTTTTTCCGTTCTGATACCCAAGTAGTACAACCTGGCCAGGCAGTGGAGGAACACTGATAAGTGAGTTTTGATAAAGACACAGCAACATTACTTGACTTCACAGTTGCAACAACCAGTTTAGATGCTGACACTACTCATATCTTACCGGATAGCACAGAGGTGGAATCTGCACATGGTGGCACACTGGGCATGAGTGCATTGCCCAAGGCAGGGAGCAAGGAAAGCAGAGGTGCCAGCTCACCAGAGGGCTGGTTCCACCACGGAGGAATCATATGAGGACTTTGATGGGGTAGCCTACAGAAGAACACTGATGGGAATGCACAACAAAATGTTTGGTGCATTAGGAAGCCAGCCAGAAAGCCTGCAATCAGTGTCAAGGAACATAGAGGAGTCCAGCACCAACCTGGATCAGGGCTTTGCACAGAGTTTGAAGTCTATCCTTTCCAGCGTGGAAGTATTGGCCAGCTCCGTTCATACATTTGTGGACCCAACCATGATTCAGCATTTGATGGCCGATGTTAGAACTTCTATTTCAGTACAAGCAGCAGCTGCCCACTGTCTGCGTGCTGTAGTGGAAGCTCACCACCGTCACGCAAAATCAGCTTGTTGCCATGCAAGCGCAGACTGCTACTGTCAAGGCTGATTGCAATGTTCAAAGGGACTTCCAGGGTATCACAGCAGTCCAGCAATGTCTTCCTCAGGGGCGTGGAGTGACTCCACGGAGCGTGTGACATTTTTTTTTAACAGAGCGTTTCCTGACAACGCAGAGCATGCGCAGACCGATTGTTAACATCATCAGTGCGTCCGAACATTTGCCAGCTTGCCAGTATGAATCTGCGCACATGCGCACCCACATCACCACGCAATGATGCCAGACATAGTGACGTCCAGGCATTGCCTCACCCCTCAATGGCTGCAGTCGCTCCCCGCCGCACCGCCTGGACAAGCGGCAGGGAACGAACCACCGAAGGTGGAGCAAACGGCCGAGAGATCACAGGGCTACGCAGGGAATGAGCCACCGAGAGGGGGGAGGCGGCCGAGGGGAGGCAGTGGTAAGGCTAGGAACGAGTGGCTGAGGGGAGGCAGTGGCCAGGCGGGGAGTGAGTTTAAAAGGCTTGACGCAAGACATTTAAAATTACTATGGACCTCAAAATTTTTACCACCGACACATTGCTGACGGATCAGTATCTATGACAGTGTTTATTTGCAACACAAGTGGGTTGGACAGTCAACATGGATTTGTTAAGGGAAGATAGTGTCTGACTAACATTGAATTTTTTGTGGAGGTAACAAGGAGGGTTGATGAGGGTATTGCATTTGATGTAGTCTATAAGGATTTTAGCAAGGTTTTTGATAAGGTTCCATATGGTAGAGTGGTCACAAAAGTAAAAGCCCATAGAATCCAAGGCAAACTGGCAAGTTGGGTCCAAAATTGGCTCGGAGGCAGGAAGCAAAAGGTAATGGTCGATGGGTGTTTTTGTGACTGGAAGGCTGTTTCCATTGTGGTTCTAGGTGCAGTACTAGTTCCTTTGCTTTTTGTGGTATATATTGATGATTTGGTCTTGAATGTAAGGGTTATGATTAAGAAGTTTGCAGAGGGTGCAAAAATTGGCTGTGTGGTTGATAATGAAGAAATCTGTAGACTGCAGGAAGATATCAATGAACTAGTCAGGTGGGCAGAGCAATGGCAAATGAGTTCAATCTGGAGAAGTGTGAGGTAATACATTTGGGGAAGGCTAACAAGGCAAGGGAAAACACAGTAAATGGTCAGATACTGAGAAGTCTAGTGAAACAGAGGGACCTTGGAGTACATGCCCATGCCCACAGATCCCTGAAGGTGGCTGGACAGGTAGATAAGGTGGTCAAGAAGACAGAAGGGATAATTTCCTTTATTAGCTGAGGCATAGAATATAAGAGCTGGGAGGTTATGCTGGAACTGTATAAAACACTAGTTAGGCCACAGCTGGAGTACTGCATGCAATTCTGGTCATTGCACTTTAGGAAAGATGTGATTGCACGAGAGAGGGTGCAGAGAAAATCTACGAGGATGTTGCCTTGACTAGAGAATTATGGTTACGAGCTAAGATTGAATAGGCTAGGGTTGTTTTCTTTGAAACAAAGGAGGCTGAGACGAGACCTAATTGAAGTGTATAAAATTATGAGGAATCTATATAGACTGGACAGGAAGGCCCTATTGCCCTTGGTTGAAGGGTTCATAACCAGGGGACATATTTTGGGTAAGATATAGGGGATTTAGAGGAGACGAGGGGAAATTTTATCACCCAGAATGTAATGGGGATCTATAACTTACAACCTGAAAGGGTGGTGGAGGCAGAAATACTCATAACATTTAAAAAGTACTTGGATTTGCACTTGAAGGCCAGCAACCTTGCGCTGCAAAGTGGGATTAGGCTGGATGGCTACTTGTTGGCCGACGTGGACAAAATGGGCCAAATGACCTTCTTCTGTGCTGTAAATTTCTATGATTCTGTGGTCCCCTTGGAGGACAAGATACACCCAGTTTGTCTGCAGTCTATAATTTGATCTTGCCGTGCGTGTGTGTGGTGCGGATATGTGGGGACAAGTACTTGAGAAGGACTAATTTGCAAAATTATGGGGAAAAAGCTGGAGTGTGGGAGTAAATTGGACAGCTTTTCAGAAGAGTCGGCACAGGTGTGATGGGCTAAATGGCCGCCTGCTGTGCTGTAAGAGTCTGTGATTCAGCATGCAAGTAGTCCTGTGCTGTCACTTCACCAGGTTGGCACCTCATTTGCAGGTATGCCTGATGCTGCTCCTGGCATGTTCTTCTATACTCCATATTACACCAGGGTTGGTTACCTGGCTTGATGATATCAACTTCATGGCCATGGCTGGGGTTTTCTGCTTCTGTGCTTCCAAGAACTTGACTTTACACCAGTGATCCATCCAGGCTGCGCAGTGACCCAGAGATTCCCAACCAGGCCAAGCACAAGCCAGCTTTTTTAAGTTACCACGCAATGATGGTAGAGCTGCAACAAACAATCAAACAGATGGTAAACGCAAAGCCTCTGGCCCCAATGGTATTCCAGCTGAAGCCTTCAAAGCTAGCGGACATTTGCTCACATCAATACTCCGCGCACTCATCCTATGGATCTGAGAGGTAAAAGAACTTTCCTCCACCATCCCCCCCTCCCCCACCACCAACTTCAGGAGTGTGACAATTATACCTATCTTCAAGAAGGGAGGTATATCATGCTATGCAAACTCTTGGGTTATTTCCCTCCTGTCCATAGCAGGGAAAATCTTGACATGTGTTTTGCTGTATCGCCGACTTCCTGTGGCTGAGGAAATCCTCCCAGAGACATTGTGTGGCTTTAGGTCTTCAAGAGGAACCTCCGGCCTGGTCTATGTTGCCAGACAATCCAAGAAAAATGTTGAGAACAATATTGGGAACTCTTGATTGCATTCATCGACCTGACCAAAGCAATTGACTCAGTACATCACGAGGCTCTGTGTATTGTGCTCCAACGATTTGGATGTTCAAGAAACTTCTTCACAATCCTGAAGTTGCTTCCTGATGACATGTCTGCAACTGTCTTGAGTGGGAAATCTTCAAAATGAGGACTGGGGTCAAGCAAGGCTGTGTGATACCCCCCATGCTATTCGCAATCTACCTGACGGTGGCTGTTCACCTCATCCAAGATTAACAGCCCTCTGGTGTCAGTATTAAATACCTTCTAGATAGAAAGCTGTTGAACCTTGATTGCCTCTGTGCCAAAACTAAACTGCCCATCATAGATACACATGAGCTACAGTTTACAGATGACTGATGACTGCGTGTGGTTGCCCACTCTGCACCGGATTCGCAAGCCATTCTCGATCTCTTGAATTCTGTGTACAAGCAACTTGGCCTATCCTTGAATGTCGCCAAAACAAAACTCATATCATCCCTCACCTGGTAAGCCAAATATTCCACCTCCCAGAGATGCTGAAGGAGAGACTGTGGAATCTGTTGAGCACTTCTCATAGTTTAGCAGTTACTTCTCTCAAAAGGCCACCATTGACAAGGAGATCCAATACAGGATCAATTGCGCCAGTTCTGCCTTTTACAAATTGCAGCAGCAAGTGTTTGGCACAAAGGCCTCCGCAAATTAACAAAAGTCTTAGTGTACAAAGCAGTTGTCGTCACCATGCTCCTGTACTGCAGCGAGACCTGGACTGTGTATCAGCAACACATAAGAGTGCTAGAGAAATTCCACCAGCAATGCCTCAGCCTCATCCTCTGGATTCAATGGGAGGACTGTCGAGCAAACGCAAGTGTCCTTCTTGAAGCCAGATTCGCAAGCATTCTCGTAAAACTCCTGCAAAATCAATGCCAATGGACTGGCCACTGGGTCCGCATGGCTGAAAATTGTCTCCCTGCCAGATCCTGTTCTCCCAACACTCAAATGGTCATGTTCTAGGGAAGGACAAAGAAATCCCTTCAAAGATGCTCTGAAACGTTCCTTGAAGCGCGGTTGCAATGACATAAATAGCTGGGAGGAGCTTGCTACCAATCGTTCAGAATGGTGACGACTTGTCCCCCTCCAAAGGAGTCCAAACTCCCTTTTTTATTCTTTCTTGGATGTGGCCAGCATTTGTTGTCCATCCCTAATTGCCCTTGGGAAGGTGGTGGTGAGCTGCCTTCTTGAACCGCTGCAGTCCATCTGGTGCTGGTACACCCACAGTGCTGTTAGGAAGGGAGTTCCAGGATTTTGATCAAGTGACAGTGAAGGAACAGCAATATATTTCCAAGTGAGGATGGTGTGTGACTTGGAGGGGAACTTGCAGGTAGTGGTGTTTCTATGTGTCTGCTGTCCTTGTTCTTGGTGGAAGAGGTCGCGGGTTTGGAAGGTGCTGTCGAAGAAAGCGTGGTGAGTTGCTGCAGTGCTTCTTGTATATGGTACACACTGCTGCCACTGTGTGTCAGTAACGGAGGGAGTGAACGTTGAAGGTGGTGAATGGGGTGCGGCCTGCTTTGTCTTGAATGGTGTTGAGCTTCCTGAGTGTTGTTGGATCTGCACTCATCCAGGCAAGTGGAGAGGATTCCATCACATTCCTGACTTGTGCCTTGTAGATGCTTTGTAGAGGCTTTGGGGAGTGAGGAGGTGAGTTGCTCGCCGCAGAATTCCCAGCCTCTGAAATGCTCTTGTGGCCGCAGTATTTATGCGACTGCTCCATTTCAGTTTCTGGTGAATGGTAACCCCCAGGATGTTGATGGTAGGAGATTCAGCAATGGTAATGTCATTGAATGCCAAGGGGAGATGGTTAGGTCTTTCTTATTGGAGATGGTCTTTGCTTGGCACTTGTTTGGTGCAAATTTTATTTGCCACTTATCAGCCCAAGCCTGAATGTTGTCCAGGTCTTGCTGCATACGGATACGTGCTGCTTCAGTATCTGAGGAGTTATGAATGGGACTGAACATTGTACAATCATCAGTGAACATCCATACTTCTGACCTTTATGTTGGAGGGAAGGTCATTGATGAAGCAGCTGAAGATGGTTGGGTCTAGGTCACGACCCTGAGGAACTCCTGTAGCGGTGTCCTGGGGCTGAGATGATTGGCCTCAACTACCAAAACCATCTTCCTTTGTGCTAAGTGTGACTTCCACCAGTGGGGAGTTTTCTGTTTTTATTCCCACTGACTTCAGTTTGCCAAGGGCTCCTTGATGCCCCACTCAGTTAAATGCCACCTTGATATCCAGGGCAGTCGCTCTCTCCTCACCTCTTGGGTTCAGCTCTTGTGTCCATGTTTGGACCAAGGCTGTAATGAGGTCAGGAGCCGAGTGGCCCT
Organism: Heterodontus francisci; assembly: GCF_036365525.1. Taxonomy (NCBI): domain Eukaryota; kingdom Metazoa; phylum Chordata; class Chondrichthyes; order Heterodontiformes; family Heterodontidae; genus Heterodontus; species Heterodontus francisci. Next base: position 253,122,700 of record NC_090371.1, on the reverse strand, counting down.
GGTGGAACCCAAACTGAGCATCGTTGAGCAGGTTCTTATTGTTTAAGTGGCACTTGATAGCACTGTTGACAGCATCTTCCATCACTTTGCTGATGATCGAGAGTAGACTGGGTTGGATTTGTCCTGCTTTTTGTGCGCAGGACGTACCTGGGCAATTTTCCAAAATGTTGAGTAGATGCCAGTGTTGTAGTTTTACTGGAACAGCTTGGCTAGGGATGCGGCTAGTTCTGCAGCACATGTCTTCAGTACTATAGCCGGAATGTTGTCTGGACCCATAGCCTTTGTAGTATCCACTGCCTTCAGCCCCTTCTTGATATCATGTGAAGTGAATCAGATTGGCTGAAGACTGGCATTTGTGATGCTGGGGAACTCAGGAGGAGGCTGAGATGGATCATCCACTTGGCACTTCTGGCTGAAGATGGTGGCGAATGCTTCGGCCTTTTCTTTTGCATTGATGTACTGGGCTACCCCATCATTGAGAATGGGGATGTTTGTGGAGCCTCCCCGTCTTGTTAGTTGTTTAATTGTCTATCACCATTCTAGACTGGATGTGGCAGGACTGCAGAGCTTTGATCTGATCCGTTCGTTGTGAGTTTTCTTAGCTCTGTCTATTGCATGCTGCTTACACTATTTGACATGCAAGTAGTCCAGCACTGTAGCATCACTGGGTTGACACCTCATTTTTAGGTATGCCTGGTGCTGCTCCTGGCATGCTTTCCTGCACTCCTCATTGAACCAGGGTTGGTCCTCTGGCTTATTGATAATGGCAGAGTGAGGGATATGTTGGGCCATGTGGTTAAAGATTATGTTTGAATACAAATACAGTGCTGTTGATGGTCCACAGCGTCTCATGAATGCCCAGTTTTGAGCTGCCAGATCTGTTCTGAAACTGTCCCATTTAGCATGGTGGTAATGCCGCACAACACAATGGACGGTATCCTCAGTGTGAAGACGGGACTTCGTTTTTGCAAGGATTGTGCAGTGATCACTCCTACCAATACTGTCATGGACAGATGCATCTGCAACAAGTGGATTGGTGAGGCCAAGGCCTAGTTTGTTTTTCCATCTTGTTAGTTCCTCTCCACATGTCATAGGCCCAGTCTGGCAGCTATGTCTTTCAGGGCTCAGCCCACTCGGTCAGTAGTGGTGCCACCGAGCCACTCTTGGTGATGGACATTGAAGTCCCCCACCCAGAGTACATTCTGCACCCTTGCTACCCTCAGTGCTTCCTCCAAGTAGTGTTCAACATAGAGAAGTACCGATTCATCAGCTGAGGGTAGGTGGTAATCAGCAGGAGGTTTCCTTGCCCATGTTTGACCTGATGCCGTGAGACTTCATGGGGCCCGTTGTCAATGTTGAGGACTCCCAGGGCAACTCCCTCCCGATTGTATACCACTTTGCTGCCACCTCTGGTGGATTTGTCCTGCCGGTGTCCTTCATAAGCAGGAATGGTGATGGTGGTGTCTGGGACATTGAAGTATGACTATGTCAGGCTGCTTCTTGACTAGTCTGTGGAACAGCTCTCAATTTTGGCACAAACCCCCAGATGTTAGTAAGGAGGATTTTGCAGGGTCAACATGGTTGGGTTTGCCATTGTCTTTTCCAGTGCATAAGTCAATGCCGGTGTTCTGTCCAGTTTTATTCCTTTTCAACTTTTGTGTAGCAGTTCTGTGCAACTGAGTGGCTTGCTAGGCCATTTCAGAGGGCAGTTAAGAATCAACATATTGCTGTGGGTCTGGAGTCACGTGGAGGTCAGATCAGGTAAGGACGGCAGATTTCCTTCCCTAAAGGACATTAGTGAACCACATGTTTTTTTTATGACAATCGATGGTAGTTCCATGGTCGCCATTACTGACTGGCTTTCAATTCCAGATTTTTGTTAATTAATTGAAATTATTAATTGAAATTTAAATTCCACCAGCTGCTGTGGTGAACCTCTGTCCCCAGAGTATTGGCTTGGGTTTCTGGATTACTGGTCCTGTGATATTACCACTACATCACCATCTCCCCTCAATGATGAGGCAGGGTGACAGCAGAGATGGAAAGAAAAGGAAGCACATCCTGCACTCCGGATCCCATTATTTCATGGGACGCCCTGCCCCAAGTGCCCAAAGATTACAGGTCGAAAATCAACCTGCTCAGTCACATGAAAAGCCACGGCAGAAACTCCCTCGCGACCCTAAGAAGACATCGCCCTCAAATCAGGGTACAGCCACCGACAAGTGGCCTGATGAGCAGCACAGTACATCATTAAATGTATGAATGCATTACTGCCACTCGAAGCTGCAGCATGAACAATACCATACCACCCGTTACAGATGTGCAGCTTCAGCAGCTGCTGCCTGCCTCCGGGCTCGAGAAAGCAACATAACTGGCTTGGGAACAATGTGCTTTGGCAGGCCCCACTTCCTGTCTCCTATTCTTGGAGCCTGAAGCTGCCTTGCCTTGCCTGGAGCCTGCTGCCTGAAGTAGGACGTTCTAGAGCTTTGACCCAGTGACAATGAAGAAATGATGATGTGCATGTTTCTAAGTCAGGGTGGTGGGTGACTTGTAGGTGGGGGTCTGTCCATGCACCTGCTGCTCATGGAGACATAGAGACATAGAAAATTTATGGGACGTAAGGAGGCCATTCAGCCCCTTGTGTCTATGCCGGCTAAAAAAGAGCTATCCAGCTGAATCCTACTTTCCAGCTCTTGGTCTGCAGCCCTGTCAGTTACGGCTTTTCAAGTGTATATTCAAGCAATTTTTAAATGTGTTGAGGGTTTCTGTCTCTACCGCTGTTTCAGGCAGTGAGTTCCAGCCCCCCATTTGGAAGCAGCTGTTGAAGCCTCGACAGGCTGCTGCAGTGCATCTTGTCGGTGGTATACACTGAAGGCACAGTGTACTGGTGATGGAGGGAGTGAATGTTTAAGGCGGTGGATGGGGTGCCAATCCAGCATGCTGTTTTGTCCTGCATTGTGTTGAGCTTCTTGCATATTGTTGAAGCTGCACTAATCCAGGCAAGTAGAATGTATTCCATTACACTCCTAACTTGTGTCACATGGATGATGGAAAGGTTGTGGGGAATCAGGAGGTGAGTTACTTACTGCAGAATACCCAGTCTTTGATCTGCTGTTGTGGCCACAGTATTTATGTGGCTGGTCTAGTTAAGTTTCTGGTCAATGGTGATTCCCAGCATGTTGATAGTGGAGGATTTAGTGATGGTAGGGCCATTGAATGTCAGTCAAGCGAGGTTATTAGACTCTCTCTTGCGGGAGTTGGGCATTGCCTGGCATTTATGTGGTCATGGAAGATGCTTCATAGATGCAAGACCCTTTTCTTTATTTTTCTTTGTGCAGTATTTTACACTTATCTGCATCTACTTTCATCTGCCATAATTCTGCATATTTGGGTATTTTATCCTCCATTCTGTAATTTCTAAGCTGCCTCTGCTGGCCCTTCCAGTTTGGTATCATCTGAAAATTTACGAACGTAGAACATACAAATTAGGAGCAGAAGTAGGCCACTTGGCCCTCGAGCCTGCTCCACCATTCAACAAGGTCATGGCTGATCTGATTGTAACCTCAATTCCACATTCCCGCCTACCCCCGGAAACCTTCCACCCCTTTGCATATCAAGAAGCTGCTCTAAAAATGTTCAAAGACTCTGCTTCCACTGCCTTTTGAGGAAGAGAGTTCCAAAGACTCACGACCCGCTGAGAAAAAAATTACTCCTCATTTCTGTCTTACATGGGCGACCCCTTATTTTTAAACAGTGACCCCTAGTTGTAGATTCTCCCACAAGGGGAAACATCCTTTCCACATCCACCCTGTCAAGACCTCGCAGGATCTTGTATGTTTCAATCAAATCGCCTCTTACTCTTCTAAACTCTGGGGGATACAAGCCTAGCCTGTCCAACCTTTCCTCATAAGACAACCCGCCCATTCCAGGTATTAGTCTAGTAAACCTTCTCTGAACTGCATCTAACACATTTACATCCTTCCTTAAATAAGGAGACCAATACTGTACACAGTACTCCAGATGTGGTCTCACAAATGCCCTGTATAATGAAGCATAACTTCCCTACTTTTGTATTCGATTCCCCTCGCAATAAACAATCACATTCTATTAGTTTTCCTAATTACTTGCTGTACATGCATACTAACATTTTGCGATTCATGCACTAGGGCACTCAGATCCCTCTGCATCTCAGAGCTCTGCAATATCTCACCATTTAGATAATATGCTTTTTTTTATTCGTTCTACCAAAATGGACCATCTCACATTTTCCTACATTATACTCCATTTGCTAGATCTTTGCCCACTCACTTAACCTATCTATATCCCTTTGTAGCCTCCTTAGGTCCTCTTCACAACTTACTTTCCTACCAACCTTTGTGTCATCCACAAATTTAGCAACCATACCTTCATCCAAGTCATTTATATAAATTGTAAAAAGTTGAGACCCCAGCAATGAACCCTGCGGCACACCACTCGTTACATCTTGCCAACCAGAAAATGACCCATTTATGCCTACTCTCTCTTTCCTGTTAGCTAGCCAATCTTCTATCCATACCAATATGTTACTCCCTACACCATGAGCTTTTATTTTGGGCAATAACCTTTGTGCCACCTTATCAAATGCCTCTTTGAAATCTAAGTACAATACATCTACCAGTTCCCCTTTATCCACAGCACATGTTACATCTTCAAAGAACTCCAATAAATTGGTTAAACATGATTTTCCTTTCACAAAACATGACTCTGCCTAATTACCATGAACTTTTCTAAGTGCCCTGCTCTAATATCTTTGAATAATAGCTTCTAACATTTTCCCTGTGACAGTTGTTAAGCTAACTGGCCTGTAGTTCCCTGCTTTCTGTCTCTCTCCCTTTTTGAATAAAGGAGTTACATTGACTATTTTCCAATCAAATGGAACCTTCTCTGAATCTAGGGAATTTTGGAAAATTAAAACCAATACATCAACTATCTCACTAGCCACTGATGTGACTGATTTGCATTGAGTTTCTGAATTCAAGTCATTTATATAAATTGGAAACAGTAGTGATCTTAATACTGAGCCCTGAGGCACCTCCATCAATGCTTCCTTCCATGCCCCCTCCCTGCCCAGCGAACCCTGACAACTCCTTTGAGTACTGATGGTTGTCTATTCTTCAGCCAGCTTCTTATCAATTACTAGAGTTTACCCTGAATTCTTACAGCTTTATATTTGGAAGTCCAGGTGTACCAATCTTGTAGGGCTTTCTGTAGTCCAATTAGGTTGTTACTTCCTCAAAGACGCTTGGTCATGCGGAATCTTCCCCTTCAGGATCCAAGTTGACAGCTGTTTACAAGGTTATCAAGTTCACTTGTGATAATCAATTTCGTTATGTTACACAGAATGGTCAGTTTTTGCTTGTTTCTGCTTTGTCACCCTTTTTGAACATGTGTGCTACCACCTTAGCCTGTTTCCAATCTATGGTACCTCGCCAGTATCCAGAGACTCACTCATAACAATGGTCAATGGCTCCATATTCCACTCGGCACTCTGGAATGAATGCCACCTATCCCTGGGAATTTTCAGTTTGAGCCCTTTTAGCTTGTCTCGGGCTACTATTTAATTTATATTGAAGTAGTTGAGTTTATTTAAATTATTTCTGTTTAGACAGTGCTTGCCACCGGAGGAAGTAATCAAACAGAATATTAATTATCTTGTGTTTCTCCTTAGTTTCAAGTCCATTTGCATCTCTTTGGGGTCTCATTGTTCTTTGATTTCCCTCTTAGTGTTGCAGTACTGATAGCATTTTTTAGTATTGTTGCGCTACTGCTTTTTTTCTAGGCCCCTCTGACCACCTTTTTAATGTGTTTATGCATTTTTATAGGCTGCGTTTGCTGACAATGCAACCAATAGGTGGCGTAGAACTAGCACATGCACAAATGCAGCCTCTTCCACTGTAACTTCAGTGCGACATTCCAGGCAGCTGCCAGGATTACAGATGGTGCTTTAAAAAATTTTTTTTTAAATGTTTGTACTTGGAGTGCTTTGTGCTTTACAGTCTATTCACACCCTCTCTGTTCTAACGCTTTGTCTTTCCACACACCATTGCCTTTGTTCCATGACCTTCTGGTCAGTTATTCTCTGTGACCTTGTCCTATCAACACCTTCCCTTTTGTTATCTCTTGCCCCACCTCCCCCCACCCCCCGCTTTACTTGCGTAAAATCTTTTACATTTCTAATATTTGTCAGTTCTTGAAGAAGGATCACTGACCTGAAACGTTAACTCTGCTTCTCTCCCCACAGCTGCTGCCAGACCTGCTGAGTATTTCCAGCATTTCTTGTTTTTATTTGATTTCCAGCATCTGCAGTATTTTGCTTTTATAAAAGATGGTGCTGCTCAATTTATCACAAAAAAAAATTCAACCCGAAAATCCTCTCAATGGTTGCCATCGCCGCCTCCATCCCACCCCCAACAGTCCTTCACTCCCTCCTGCCATTGTGCTTCTCTATGCCGGTCCCTCCTGCGCCTGTCATCTCGCCGCTCACTCCCCGCTGCCTTCCCTTAGCCACTCAATCCAGCCTCGCCTCTCCCCTCCCTGCCCCCCCCCCCAGCCGCTCACTACAGACCTTGCCAAAGCTGCTCTCCCTCCTTGGCTGATCGTACCCTGCTCCTCGCTCCCCACCCAGCCCCACCCCGCTCTCCAGCCACTCGGTCCCTCCTTCCCCCCGCCTTTCTCCAGCCGCTAGCTCCAGGCCATGCCGCTTCCCTCCTCGCGGCCACTTGCTCCCACGTTCAATCGGCGTGGCTTGGAGCTAGCAGCTCGAGAGGGGGGAAAGCGGGGAGCGAGCGGCTGGAGAGTGGATTGGCAGGGTGGGAAGCAAGGAGCGGGGAACAATCGGCCGAGGGGAGGGGGGTGGGAGCAGTGGTGAGAGTTCTGGAGCGAGAGGCCGAGGGGGGAGAGTGGCCAGTGGGGTGGGAGCGAGTAGTTGAGTGCGGGGAAACGGGTGGAGGGAGTGAGTGGCTGAGGGGGGGAAGCGGGTGGGGTGGAGCAAGTGGCTGAGGGAAGCAGTGGCGGGGATAGTGCGGGGTGTAGCGGCGATTGAAGCAGGGATGATGGGAGTGAGTAGGATACTGTTCAAGTGAATGGAGATGGGTGAATGAAGACAGCTATTGAGGGGTGAGTATGTCATTGCGTGATGACGTCATGCGCGCGCATGCTTGCATTCATACTGGCAAGCATTGTCAGGAGTCACTTTGTTCCTGGCTTATATCATCCCAGAGAACTTTTTAAGAGGTTGTTTTTCTTCTTTATTTCTCTTTTAATTTGTTTGTCAATCCAAGTAGGATTACATTGGTTTAGTCTAGCGTTGTTGATTTTAGGAATCCTGTTTAGTATCTGGCTGGATTCATATTACAACAGTGTAAACTGCTTCAAGTAAAGCTACTGTTTCCAAGGACATCAACCCATATTAAGCAGATTTTGTCATTTTACAATTTTGTATTTTGACTCTTAGCTACTGCTCTAAACTACCTATGCAAAGCTGCTGCCCTGAACCTACTGTTCTTATATTTCCCCAACTGTCCAGCTGCATCCCTAAGTTGTGGTGGAAGTTACTTCCTTGTGCAGTAACTATCTGATGTACATTAAAAGAACTAAATTGCATGTTTAATATGCAATATTTAGATATTGTGCCAACTGATAGCTTCTTGTCGGCCAGTGGGGAAAGCATTGCATCTGATCAGTGAGTTAGAGGTCGCAATATTTGGTAGCAGTCCTACTATGCTTGATTATAAGAGGTTTTCTTGTTGGTAAAGCAACAGAAAAAAAATCACAATAGAATTTTGATAAACATATTTGATTTACAAATGACTTTTACTGTACAATGAACAGATTAACTCATATTTAGTGAAAGCTGAAGTACTTTCCAAATTCCTGTGATTTTACAAATTCCTCTGTTTGTTCAATGAGGATGTGAAAGTGTGGAGTCTGGACACTGGCCACCTTGTATTTGAATTCACCAGAGCGCATGGAGATGCTGCTATAACTTGCATGGCCTTTGACACCAGTGAAAAGAGGTATAGTATGACAAATCTAAATGCTGCAGTAGTGGGGCTTGCTTGTAATGATTTTGGATGTAGTGTAATTATATTTACTTGAAAAATCTCATTGTATTGATTCACTTATAACTCACCTGAATTGAGTTACGCTTTCACTATGATGAGCATTCAGAGATGCATTTTGATCATAAGAACGGGCTGAGGCAATATAAAATAAAGGGTGCAATTCTAAAGGTGGTGCAGGAACAGAGAGACCTGTGGGTATGTGTGCACCAATCCTTGAAGGTGCAGAGTAGGTTGAGAAAGTGGTTTAAAAGGGATAGGGGATCCTGGGCTTTATAAATAGAGGTATAGAATACAAAAACAAGGAAGTTATGATGAAAGTTTACAAAACACTGGTTTGGCCTCACTGGGCACCGCACTTTAGGAAGGATGTGAAGGCTTTACAGACGATGTTTGATATGTTGGTAGGATGAGATGATATAAAGTGGGAGAAGGCTTGTGTTGAGCATAGACCTGATTAGCCGAATGGCTGATTTCTGTACTGCAAAATCTATATAAATCTGTGTTTGAATAATTTGCACCTGGTTTAGAATAGTAAATTTAACATGCTATACATTAGTTATGTAATATCTTAATCCAGTATTATCACAAAAGGAGTCAGGAGTGTAATTTTATTCCATCCATTAAGCCATTTGCAAGTAAGGGAGATATTATACAGTGAGGAAGTAACCTCACATCTATCGAGCTCACTTGTCTACACCTATTACTGTAAGTGTACACACTAGAGCATGGCTACCCAACCCGAACCCGACAGGGCGGCACAGTGACGCAATGGCTAACACCGCAACCTCACAGCTCCAGTGACCCGCGTTCGGTTCTGGGTACTGCCTGTGCGGAGTTTGCAAGTTCTCCCTGTGACCGCGTGGGTGTCCTCCGGGTGCTCCGGTTTCTTCCCACATGCCAAAGACTTGCGGGTTGATAGGTAACTTGGCCATTGTAAAAAAAAAAATTGCCCCTAGTGTAGGTAGGTGGTAGGAGAATTGAAGGAAGGTGGGGATGTGAGAGGGAAAAAGTGGGATTAATGTAGGATTAGTATAAATGGGTGGTTGATGGTCAGCGCCGACTCTTTGGGCTGAAGGGCCTGTTTCGGTGCTGTGTCTCTCTATGACCTGATGACATGGGTTGGGTTGCTCTTCCTGGTCCGGCATTTGGGCTCAGTTCGGGTCAGACGCACTCTATCACCACCTCCGGTATGTGGCTCCCATCTAAATGTACTTGTTAAACAACCTTTCAAGTCCAGTTACAGTTTTTGTTGCTTACCTGCACAAGCTTAAAAAGTGAAAAACGGAAGCGAGGTTAACTGAACATTTTGGTGGTCGGGTCGGGTGCGGGAAAAAATGAAAGGACTCCGGCCAGGTCGGGCACGGGTCGGATGTGGTTCTGTCGGGCTCGCGTTGGGTTTCATTTGCAGACCTGAGCTGGCCTTTAGTACACACCCTTTTAAATCAAGGTTTTCAAAACTGAATTATTCTTTATCGATTTTATTTGTAACCTCACTTGCTTAATATTTTGTGAGGTTACCTTTCACCTCAGTTTTCAGTGTGGGATTCTGTTTATGTTCAGTGTATTTTGTTTTAAACTTCTTAATCAGGACTAAATAACAACCATCTTGTTATTGACTGTTTTTGAGATTATGGATGGAATCACCTCAGTTTTTAATCAAATCATATATTTTACCATTCTGATATATATTAATATCGAAACTATAGTGAGCAGGCCCATTCATTTTTGACATTCGTGGTACCCAACCTCTCCTGAATATAGGTATCTTGCCCTGTCTTCTCTCTCATTCCTTAACGTGTACAACAGTTCCTAATATAGTGAAATTCTTGACACAGTGAACTTGTTGCATGTCATCAATACTTCACGACTATAAGGTTTTCAACTCCCATTTAGATGGAACTAGTTGCCAGGTAATTAAGCAGAAAAATATTTATTGTTAGAAAAATCAGAATATCTTAAAGGATAATCAGTAACTAAAAAAATAAATGTACGTTAGATATTAAAGAACATTATACACAGAGAAAAAGAAGTGGAAATTCCTGTGGAATATTGGTAGGTATTGCAGTCATTTTCAAATAATCTATTAAAGCATTCACTCACTCTTAGTATCTTGTTTGATGGTTGGTGCCAAATGCAAACATTTTCAGCATTCTGTGAATGAGATCTCACCACAGTTAAATTTTTGTGAGCATAGTTTTAATGGCTCAAACAATGCCGATTGAATTATTATAATATTCCACCAGTTCCAATTGCCCTTGACACATTTTAAGAGTCACACAACTGCTTTGTTTCTAGGCTGGTAACGGGTGGCAGAGATGGATGCGTGAAGAAATGGAACTATCAGAATAGGCAATGTATACAGACTCTGAGACAAGGTAATGTGGCTAATGAGTGCTAGATTTCTTCATCTAATTTTACACATCAGGAAACCATTAACTGATTTAATAACTTGACCTTTCAGCTGGGGATACAACTGAAGAAGTCAGTGACTGCATTTATGCAGAAATATACAAAAACGGGTAAGTGCTTGATACATTTTCACATTTGTTGAGAAACGTCTGGAAAGTCTTTTGTTCCTAACCAGTATATTTTCCCTTCTCTGTCTCTCTGATTTTTCAAAGATTTATCATATCTGTTGGCTGGGACAAAAGGGTCAATGTTTTCCCGGTACGTGCAAACAAAAGTTGTAATTGTCTTTTTTTAAATGTGTGTATATACATTTGTACAGACAAATCATTAGAAAAATCAATTGTATGATCAAGTAAAAATGAGACTGCAGCAGAATTGATGTATGCTTTATCATGCCTTCTGTTTACAAAGTTGTTTGAACTATTTATTTTCTGACCCAATTGACAGGACATTCAGGGTGATCTTTGTGATATTCAGTACCCATCACTCCACTGGACAGATGATGCAGTAAGAACTGGCTGAATGATTGTTCCATATAACTCTGCATGTTACAGTGTTAACCGTTTATATACATTTTGTCGTCTAGTGCCAGCACCTGTTAAAGATTTTGCAATATTAATAGGAATTTTACAGGATGTCAAAATAGTGTAACCAAATAAATTTCATTTAACTTGTGTTGTGAACCCAATGTTATAAAAAATAGCATTTTGAGATACAGCACATCACTGCAATGTTCCCTAAAATACCTGGTGAATAATGTTATTTATTACATTGACATTCAAGTTCAAAACATCTGATATCCTACTACAAGAATCACATTATAAATGTCTCAATGATAATACAACTGTCATACTCTTTAAAAACCTGCCATGGCATACAACAGTCACATTTTAAACATTGTTCTTCATGGAAATAATTATGCTATTAAATTATGTTTAAGTGTTGTGTTTCAGAACAAAGTGAATTAGTACAGACTTTTTAAAAAGCCACAGGGGCAGCAGACATTGAACATCTATGAGTAATAAATGCAGATGGACTAGTTTTTCCAATGTCATAAGGGGGTAATCTCACTGAACATAAGAAATAGGAGCAGGAGTAGGCCATACAGACCCTCGATCCTGCTCTGCCATCTAACTAGATCATGGCTGATCTTCTACCTCATCGCCATTTTTCCGCATTTTCCCCATATCCCTTGACGTATCTAGAAATCTGTTGATCTCTGTCTCAAATATACTCAATGACTGAGCCTCCATAGCCCTCAGAGGTAGAGAATTCACAGGTTCACCACCCTCTGAGTGAAGAGATTCCTCCTCATCTCAGTCCTAAATGGCCTACCTCTTATTCTGAGACTGCGACCTGTGGTTCTAGACCCCCCAGTCAGGGAAAACATCCTTCCTGTATCAACCTTGTTGAGCCCTGTAAGAATTTTGTATGCTTCAATGAGATCACCTCTCATTCTTCTAAACTCTAGAGAATACATGCCCAGTCTCCTCAATCTCTCCTCATAGGGCAATCCTGTCATCCCAGGAATCAGTCTGGTGAACATTCATTGCACTCCCTCTGTGACGAGTATATCCTTCCTTAGGTAAGCAGACCAATACTGTACACAATACTCCAGGTGCAGTCTTACCAAGGCTCTATACAATTGCAGCAAGACTTCTTTACTCCTGTACTCAAATCCTCTTGCAATAAAGGCCAACATACCATTAGCTTTCAGTGACTTATGAACAAGGACACCAATTGTACAAAATTCTTACAGTTCAAATCACAAGGCGGTGGGGGGGGGGGGGGGGGGGGCTCGTAAGATTCTTAGACTGTTTATAGAGTAACCAATACAACTGGTCCCAAGTGAATAAAACAGACCTGAAATTTGTAACGTTGCACTGAAATGGCTGCATTCTAATGCCTGATGCACCATGTTCATGATACATTTATAATTTTCTGATGTAACACATTATAACAGTGGCATTATAGATATTTGATATACCACATTAAGTCACCTTATCAGATTTTGACTTGCCGCACTAAATAAAGTGGCTGCCATATGTGCAGTATGTGCCAGCTTGCTATGTTGATGAACTGTGATATATGTTGTATTCATATGGTGGGTTAATGCATCAATTGTGGTACCTTATCCTGTGGTGAATATGGAAAATAACATTTTTACAGGTTGATAGTGATTACAGATTAACTACATTTGCCAAAAGGGCCTCTACATTCCCACATTGGATAATTCAGCTTTAATATAATAGATATTTTTAACTGTTATATTCTCTTCAAATGGTTTTAATTTTTTCAATAGTTTTTAAATAATTACAGAAAAATGGCCACAAGGATGACATTTTGTCTGTTGTCCTGTGTGCTCCTAATCTGCTGGCCACCTCAAGTTATGACGGTGAAATTATTATCTGGAACTTCACGTCCGGTCTCATCTTCTGTCATCTTCATTCTCCAATCAGTGCAGTGCTTCAGGAATTGTCAGGTGCAGTATGGGTAGTGTTTGAATTACTTTATAATAATTTGGTGGGTCATGTTTGAGTTTCTCGTCTGCTTTAATATATGGGAGGTGAGCACTTTTTTCTTGCTTGGGCAGTCCAAAGGTTTATTGATCCATTGGGAGAGCTGGACACAATTCCTTGAAAATTTAGCAGTCTGGAAAAACAAAAACATTTTACTCCCAAGTAATCAGAAATGTTAAAATGTGAAATGTATATCTTGTTTTATTTATAAATATGGTGCAGAAATACTACTTATAAAGGAATATAGCATTTTAGTTCAAGGAACCATAGAAGCTTACAGTACAGATGGAGGCCATTTGGTCCATGGTGTCCATGCTGGTTCTTTAGCAGAGCAGTCCAAAGCTAATCTGACTTCCCACTTTCTCCTATAGCCTTGTATCTTCCTCTGTTTCAAGTAGTTATTCATTTTCCCTCAAAAGACACAATAGCGTTTGTCCAAACCACTATCTGCGGCAATGCGTATAACGTTCTAACAACTCTACAAAAACATAGGTTTCTCCTAACTCCATTCCTCACTTAATTAGGGATAATTTTAGGTTGATGACTCTCTGACCAGAGGAAATATTTAATCTTTAATCTATCAAAGTTCTTCATATTTTTAAAACCTCCATATACCTCCTCTTAGTCTTCACTGCTGTTGTGGAAATTTTTCACAATATCTTGAGTCGTTCCTCATAACTATAATTTTCCATTCTTTGCTTCATCCTGGTGAATCTACACTGTATGTTTTATATAGTTTTAATGTCTTTTTTATGAAGAGGTATCCAATAATCTACCAAGTACACTTAACTGTGGCCTAACTAATATTGTGTATACAGTGAACCTGTAAATTAGAGACACCTTAGGAAATGGCATTAGCTGTCCTTGTTTTACAGGTGCCTTTCTTTTCAAAATGGTCATTGTATTGTAAAAATTTTCTCAATGATCTCGAAGCACCAGCTGAGGTTTTGATCAGCACCTAATCATCTGCAACAATGCTAAGAATCTTCCACGCACCAGAGTTCAGCTCTGTTTGCTTAACAGTTTTGCGATCTAAATTCCCATTTTGTTTCAAACTGCTTTTACTTAGAACAGAGTTACCAGCATTAGTGCGGTCAAGGACAAAAAGTGGGGGCAATGTGATAACAGGTTGTACCGCATAGTGAAGTTTCTAAAAGCAAGTCTTTGAAAAGATTTGAGAACATTTGGGAGGGAAAGCACAATGGGTCATATTATATGTAAGAGTGAAACCACCAGCTTTTCAACGGCAATTAGGGATGGGCAATAAATGCTGCCCTAGCTGGCGACGCCCACATCCCATGAACGAATATTTTTTTTAAAAAAGGTGCTGGAGAAATTAATGGGACTAAGTGGCAACAAATCTGCTAACCTGCATCCTCAGATTTTTAAAGCAGTGCAGAGATAGTGGATGCATTGGTTTGCTCTTCCAGAACTCCTTAGATTCAGAACAGTTCCCAAGAATTGGAAGGTAGGAAAAATAACTGCGCTGTTTAAGAAAGGAGGAAGAGAGAAAATGGGGAACTATAGGCCCGGTGGCCTAACATCAGGAGCAAGCATAATGCTGGAATCTATTATTAGGGATGTGGTGAAAAGGCACTTAGAAAAACATAAAATGATCAACAGAGTTAACATGGATTTATGAAAGGGAAATCATGTTTGACATATTAGTGTTTTTTGGGGATGTAACTAGTAGGATGGCTAAGGGGGAACCAGTGGATGGAGTGTGTTTAGATTTTCAAAAATTATTTGATAAGGTGCCACACAAGAGGTGGTTACACAAAATTAATAGTCATGGGATTGGGGCTAATATTTTAGCATGGATTAAGAATTGACTAATGGACAGAAAACAGAGTGTTGGAACAAATGGGACATTTTCAGGTTGGTAGGCTGTAACTAGCGGGGTACCGCAAGGATCATTACTTGGGCCTCAAATATATACAGTCTATATTAATGACTTAGATGAGGGACTGTGTGTAACATATCCAGGATTGCTGGCCATATAAAGTTAGGTCGAAATGTAAGCAGTGAGGAGGATGCCAAGAGGCTGCAGAGGGATTGTTATGGCCGCGTGATGATGTTTGGGTGGTTCCCATTGTTCAACTCCCACCTGACCGCAGCAAGTGTGTTTTATTATTATGGTTTAACTCCTTTGTGTTTTATTTGTCAAATAAACAGCGACAGGTTTTCTTGTAGTTTTAGAAACAGAAAATCTATTGTTTTTTGATCAATACGCCTTATCCTGAAATTGTCGCAACCGCATCCACTCATGCATTCACTTGCATGCATGCATACGCACGCGTGTGCACACACACACACACACAAGAAGAGACAGAGAGGGGAAAAAAGGGGTAAGCAGTTATAAGTTGGGGATAGGTTTTGGGGGAGGTCACAATAAACCTGTTGAATACGCTTGAAAATCGAGTTCTAGTTCGTTGCAGGCCTGAGGTGATTGTAGATTTCTCGCTTGGTTGAAAGTTCAGCTGAAGTCAGTGGATCACTTGTAGTTCACTGCTATAAAATGTAGATGCAGAGTTGTACAGCAGGGCACATGCCTTCTGGTTTGCTGGAAACAAGCTTCTCGATGCTGCTTTTTTCTTTCTGGGTGTCTCTCCCTAGGCTGCTTTTTAAGGTAAAGCTATGTTAATTCTTGCATCTGGGTAGGAGACGACTTGGTCTCTTCCCCCATGGTGATTGCACAATGGCCCAGGACGTGGCTACTTCACACATTCCTTGTTCCAGAAGAAGACACTGAATTTTGGAATGTTTTAGGATGGGTGTAGGATGGATGCAATTGACATCTCTTCCTTTGTCCCTGTCAGACAGTTTGAATATACAAAGGACAAGCCCTTTTTTCGTCGGTGGCCATTTTCGTCGGAAGCAGTGTTAACCTTTTAAAAGAGAGGTCCATTTTTAAAAAGGCAAAGTCTGTTTCTATAACTCTTAAGATTTTGTCCATACTTTTTGTATCGTCGCACTTCTTGTGCATGTAACAGGGGATAGACATGTTGGGTGAGTGGGCAAGAATGTCGTAGATGGAATACAACATGGCGAAGTGTGAAGTTAGCCACTTTGGTAGGAAAAATAAAAAAGCCGAATATTTTTTGAATGGTGAGATACTGGGAAATATGTGCATTCAGCAGGACCTTGGTGTCCTTGTACAGGAATCACAGAAGTTAACATGCAGGTACAGCAAGCAATTAGGAGGACAAATGTTATGTTTGCTTTTGTTACAGAGGGATTAAAGCATGAGTAAAGAAGTCTCATTATAATTGTACAGGGCATTGATGACGCCGCACTGTGTGTATCTTTGGTCTCCTTACCTAAGGAAGGCCAAACTTGCCCTAGAGAAAGTGAGTTCACTAGAAGTGAACAAAGGTTCTGGTTCCTGGGATGAGGGGATTGTTATATAAGGAGAGATTGAGTAGACTAGGACTATATTTCCTGGAGTTCAGAAGAATGAAAGGTGATTAATTGAAACATATTGTCATGTAGGCACCCCACCTGTCAAGAATGAGGCATATTGGTTTTGTCATGTAAACATGGATTTTAAACTTGCTGAGATGAAGAGAAGGCCTGTTACAAGGGCTGCCAAAGACTTAGCTGAAAAACATTTGCATACTAACAGACAGTGCTTGTGGAGACAAAAGGACCATTCCCTGACACATTCAACCCACAACGGATTTTGATCACCAGATATTGAAGGGGTAAGGAATAGCATTCCAGAGACTGCTAAGGTGATGCAATGCACAAAAGTCAGGATTGGTTAAACCAGCTGGTCACATAACTAACTGGCTAGTCAAGGATTTTTTGAACTCGCCACAGAGTTTTCGAACAGAGAAAAAACTGTTTGCTCCTGGAGTGAAAAGACCTCTCCTGTCTGTTCCCATTTCTTTATCACAAGCCTCTGGACTCACTAAGGACACATGAACCACAAGAGAGACAAGGTTTAAGAAGAATACTGGGCTCCAATGATAAGCAAGACCTACCTACAATCAAGGACTGTACCGCGAGCTCGAAGAACAGTAACCAAAACCATCTTCAGATATTGCCTCAAACTTTTCCACTTTATTTCTTCTGCTCTTTACTATTTCTATCTGCATGTGTGTATCGCGTATTTATGCTAGCGTGGGCATGTCGTGTATCCGTAGGCGTTAACCGAATTGGAGCTTAAGTTTAATAAAGTTCAACCTTTTTCTTTAATCCAAAGAAAACCTGTTTGGCTAGTTTGTTTGCCTTATAATTGGAAGTTAGTAAACAAAGATTCACTAAGGGGAAGCAAAAAAAAAATGCTGTTTAAAATAAAACCCTGTTACTGTAAGACCAGGTAAAGGCTGAAAGGGGATCCTAGACCCCTTTCTCACCTGATCATAACAATATAAAATTCTTAAGGGGCTTGACAGGATAGTTGCTGAGGGGATATTTGCTCTGGTTGGGGATTCTTGAACACGGGGTCACAATATCAGAATAAGCGGTCGGCCATATAGGACTGAAATGAGGAGAAGCTTCTTCACTCAGGTTTGTGAATCTTTGGAATTCTGTACCCCAGAGAGCTGTGGTTGCTCAGTCAAGGCAGAGATTGATAGATTTTTGGGTACTAAGGGAATTAAGAGTGATGGGGATAGTGCGGGAAGGTGGAGTTGAGATAGAAGATCAGCAGTGATCTTATTGAAAAGCGGAGCAAGTTCCAAAGGCCAAATGGCCTACTCCTGCTCCTATTTCTTAGGTTATATATACTAGTTGAACAATGAGTCTGCAGGATGATTAACTGATAGCTTGGACTCATAGGCCTGTCCATCACTCGATAGAGCAGCAGAGAGACTTGGACAGCCATCCACCCTCACTCCCTAAAGCCAGAACATCTCAAAGAAGCAGATTCACCATTAGAAGCTGAAGGAAAGAAAATGATGGCAAGGTCATGGGGGAGGAGCTGCCAGCACCTGCTGAAGGAGCGCATGGACACAATGCTGGAACAGGAAAGGACAGTCCTTCTTGCTGTTGGTGTAGTATAAGGATGTAATGGGTTAATACATAAGATAGTGAGAGAGACCCCTCCCACTCTAAGAGTGATGATGCAATAGTCACACGAGATAGGCTGGAGAAGAAGAAGAAAGAGCAGCACAGAGGATGCTAGTTTAGATCGCTTGAGGAGTGTGTGTATATAGTATAATGTAAATAATAAACAGTTCTGAGTTAACCTTTACCTGAGCCAGATCGTCGCTGAAATACAACTGAAGACGTTACTAATAACAATACAACAACATGCAACAGTTGGCATGCACTTTTTCTTGATTCATGAGGCTGCGATAGAGCCTTAGGAGCAGTTAATTCCAGAGATAGAGTGGTTTCTCTATCTTCATGGATGCTGGGTAAAGAGCTGCCCATTTCACAAAAGCCTTTTCTTACACAAAACTCTTGGTCCTCATGCTGACCTGCATACACTGACTTCACAAAAGCATTTGGAGGCAGAAAGGGAAACAAGCTACAAGGGTACATCAGTGATCTCAACAGTGAAAGTTGCAGATACAGCAGGTTTGCAACAGGCTGTGTCCCAGGTTATCCATTGTAAAAGAGCTGGGTGCATCGAAGGCAGTCTGTAGTTCCTAATTTGCAAGTGTTGTAGAGTGACTCTTGTATATTTTAACCATGTAAGTTATTTGGGTCTCACAATAAAGTGTTCACTTTTTGCATGTGTCCATTTTGGGGGAGTGCCCATTTATACATGTTTCACTGTAAATTCATGATTACATTTTTACTCTGTGCCTCTATTGATAATATGTTGGGTTTTTATGGCTTTATCTGTTTGTATTTGCATTTTCAAGGAATTTTATATTTTGAACCTTTAGGTCTCTCGACAAATCCACAATTTTCATTTATTGTATACACCCATTCCTTTCTTTCCCCTAAATTGGATTACCTCACATGTAGTCATCCCTTGCATAAGCAATGATGCCAACTGCCAGCACTTTGCACTGTTACTAGAACGCTTGCTGCCCACCAACACCTTAACGGGAAGCACCAATGCTGGCATTGATGAAGTTTGGAATTCACTAAGCTCAATCATCTATGAAGCAAAAGAAGCATCATTTGGTAAAGGCAGAACCTGCAACAAGTACTGGTCTGAGACCTGCTCAGCTGAGATTATTTTTCTTGCCAAAATGGACAATTCACATTTTCCCACATTATACTCCATTTGCTAGATCTTTGCCCACTCACTTAATCTATCTATATCCTTTTGTAGTCTCCTTATGTCCTCTTCACAACTTACTCTCTTACCTATCTTTGTGTCATCAGCAAATTGAGCAACTGTATCTTCGTCCTCTTCATCTAAGTCATTTATATAAATTGTAAAAAGTTGAGGCCCCAGCACTGATCCTTGTGGCACACCACTTGTTGCATCTTGCCAACCAAAAAATGACCCATTTATGCCTACTCTCTGTTTGCTGTTAGCTAGCCAATCTTCCATCCATGCCAATGTTACCTCCTACACCATGAGCTTTTATTCTCTGCAATAACCTTTGATGTGGCACCTTATAAAATGCCTCCTGGAAATCTAAGTACAATACATCTACCGGTTCCCCTTTATCCACAGCTTATGTTACTTCTTCAAAGACCTCCGATAATTTGGTGAAGCAGGATTTCCTTTTCACAAAACCATGTTGACTCTTCCTGATTACCTTGAATTTTTCTAAGTGCCCTGCTATAACATCTTTAATAATAGCTTCTAACATTTTCCCTAAGACAGATGCTAAGCTAACTGGCCTGTAGTTTCCTGCTCTCTGTCTCCCTCCCTTTTTGAATAAAGGAATTATTCTTCTCCTTCTTTGGCCTCCTTGTCTCGAGAGACAATGGGTAAGCACCTAGAGGTTGTCAGTGGTTTGTGAAGCAGCGCCTGGAGTGGCTATAAAGGCCAATTCTAGAGTGATAGACTCTTCCACAGGCGCTGCAGATAAAATTGGTTGTCGGGGCTGTTACACAGTTGGCTCTCTCCTCGCGCTTCTGTCTTTTTTCCTGCCAACAGCTAAGTCTCTTCGAAAAGGAATTACATTGGCTATTTTCCAATCTCATGGAACCTTCTCTGAATCTAGGGAAGTTTGGAAAATTGAAACCAACGCATCAACTATCTCACTAGCCACTTCTTTTAGGACCCTAGGATGAAGTCCATCAGGACCCGGGTCTTGTCAGGCCGCAACTCCAATACTTAATACTTAATACCACTTCCCTGGTGATTGTAATTTCCTTGAGTTCCTCCCTCCTTTCCATTTCCTGATTTTACAGCTATTTCTGGGATGTTACTTGTAGTCTGTATAGTGAAGTCTGATGCAAAATACCTGTTCATTTCATCTGGCATCTCCTTATTTTCCATTATTAATTTCCCAGACTCACTTTCCAAAAGACCAATGCTCACTTTGTTAACTCATTTCTTTTTAAAATATCTATAGAAACTCTTACTATCTGTTTGTATATTTCTAACTATCTTTTTCTCGTACTCTAACTTTTCCCTCCTTATCAATCTTTTAGTCATTCTTTGCTTTTTTTTAATATTCTGTCCAATCTTCTGACCTCCCACCCATCTTTGTGCAATTATATGCTTTTTCTTTAAGTTTGATACTATCTTTAACTTTTTTAGTTAACCATGGATAGTAGGCCCTCCTCTTGGAATTTTTCTTTCTTGTTGGGATGTATCTACTCTGTATTTTCTGAAATATCCCCTGAAATGTCTGCCACTGCATATCCATTGACCTATCCCTTAACCTAATTTGTAAGTTCACTTTAGCTAGCTCTGCTTTCATGCCTTCATAATTGCTCTTATTTATGTTGAAAATACTCGTCTTAGACCCCTTCTTTTCTCCCTCAAACTGAATGTAAAATTCAATCATATTATGTTTGCTGCTACCTAGGGGCACCTTCACTATGAGGTCATTAATTAATCCTATCTCGTTGCTCAATACCAGGTCTAGTATAGCCTGCTGTCTGGTTGGCTCCAGACGGTGCTGTTATAGAGTCATAGAGTTATACAGCACAGAACCAGTGGCGCAGTGGTTAGCACCGCAGCCTCACAGCTCCAGGGACCCGGGTTCGATTCTGGGTACTGCCTGTGCGGAGTTTGCAAGTTCTCCCTGTGTCTGCGTGGGTTTCCTCCGGGTGCTCCGGTTTCCTCCCACATGCCAAAAGACTTGCAGGTTGATAGGTTAATTGGCCATTATAAATTGTCACTAGTATAGGTAGATGGTAGGGAAATATATAGAGACAGTTGGGGATGTGACAGGAATATGGGATTAGTGTAGGATTTGTATAAAATGGGTGGTTAATGGTCGGCACAGACTCGGTGGGCCGAAGGGCCTGTTTCAGTGCTGTATCTCTAAAAAAAAAAAAGAACCAGGCCCATCGTGTCTATGCCGGCCATCAAGCACTTATCTATTTTAATTCCACTTTCCAGCGCTTGGCCCGTAGCCTTGTATGCAATGGTGTTTCAAGTGCTCATGTAAATACTACTTAAATGATGTGCGGGTTCCTGGCTCTACCATCCCTTCAGGCACTATGTTCCAGATTCTCACCACCCTCTGGGTGAATTTTTTTCCCCTCAAATCCCCACTAAACCTCCTGCCCCATACCTTAAATCTATGCCCCATGGTTATTGACACCTCCGCTAAGGGAAAAAGTTTCTTCCTATCTCCCCTGTCTATGCCTCTCATAATTTTGTATGCCTCAATCAGGTCCCCATTCAGCCTTCTCTGCTCTAAGGAAAACAACCCTAGCCTATCCAGTCTCTCTTCATAGCTGAAATTCTCCAGCCCAGTCAAAATCCTAGTGAATCTCCTCGACACCCTCTCCAGTGCAATCACATCCTTCCTATCGTGTGGCGACCAGAACTGTACACAGTACTCCAGCTGTGCCCTAACTAGCGTTTTATACAGCTCCATCATAGCCTCCCTGCTCTTATATTCTATGCGTCGGCTAATAAAAGCAAGTATCCCATATGCCTTCCTAACCACCTTATCTACCTGTGCTGCTGCCTTCAGTGATCTATGGACAAGTACACCAAGGTCCCTCTGACCCTCTGTTCTTCCTAGGGTCCTACCATCCAGTGTATTGTTAGGCCTCCCAAAATGCATCACCTCACACTTCTCAGGATTAAATTCCATTTGCCACTGCTCTGCCCATCTTACCAGCCCATCTATATTATCCTGTAATCTAAGGCTTTCCTCCTCACTATTTAGGACACCACCAATTTTCATGTCATCTGCGACCTTACTGATCATACCTCCTATAGTCACATCTAAATCATTAATGTACACTACAAACAGCAAAAGTCGCAGCACTGATCCCTGCGGTACACCACTGGTCATAGGCTTCCAATCGCAAAAACAACCTTCGACCATCACCTTCTAGATTACATCAACTTCTTTACCCTCATCTACACACCCAGTCACCTCCTCAAAAAATTCAATTAAATTTATTAGACATGATCACCCCTGACAAAGCCTTGATTAATCCCTGTCTCTCCAAGTGGAGATTAATCCTGTCCCTCAGAATTTATTCCAATAGTATCTCTACTGCTGATGTTAGACTCACTGGCCTGTAATTACCTGGTTTATCCCTATTACCCTTTTTGAATAATGGTACCACATTCGCTGCCTCCAGTCCTCCTGTGGCTAGGGAGGATTTGAAAATTTGTGTCAGAGCCCCTGCAATCACCTCCCTTGCCTCACCTAGCAGCCTGGGATACATCTCATCTGGGCCTGGGGATTTTTCCACTTTTAAGCCCATTAAAACCTCCTCCCTTTCAATGCTAATTTGTTCAAGTATGTCACAATCCGCCCCCCCCCCCACCCCCCAATCTTTAGACCTACATCGTCCTTCTCTATAGTGAACACAGATGAAAAGTAATCATTTAAAACCTCACCTATGTCCTCCGGCTCCACACACAGATTGTCACTTTGGTCCTTAATGGGCCCTAATCTTTCCCTGGTTATCCTCTTGCCCTTAATATATTTATAAAACACCTTGTGATTTTCCTTTATTTTGCCCGCCAGTGTTTTTACATGCCCCCTCTTCGCTCTCCTAAATTCCTTTTTTGAGTGCCCCCTACACTTTCGATACTCCTGTAGGGCCTCTGCTGTTTTCAGCCCTCTAAATCTGCCATAAGCCTCCTTTTTTCCCTTATCCAATCCTCTATATCCCTTGACATCCAGGGTTCCCTGGACTTATTGGTCCTACCCTTCACCTTTATGGGAACATGTTAGCCCTGAACTCTCACTATTTCCTTTTTGAATGACTCCCACTGGTCTGATGTAGACTTTCCTACAAGTAGCTGATCCCAGTCCACTTTGGCCAGATCCTGTTTTTATCATAAAAGCAAAATACTGCGGATGCTTGAAATCTGAAACAAAAACAAGAAATGCTGGAATCACTCAGCAGGTCTGGCAGCATCTGTGGAAAGAGAAGCAGAGTTAACGTTTCGGGTCAGTGTTCCGAAGAAGGGTCACTGACCCGAAACGTTAACTCTGCTTCTCTTTCCACAGATGCTGCCAGACCTGCTGAGTGATTCCAGCATTTCTTGTTTTTGTTCCTGTTTTTATCAAATTGAAATCGGCCTTCCCCCAATTCAGTACCTTTATTTCCGGTCCACCCCTGTCCTTTTCCATAACTACCTTAAATCTTACAGAGTTATGGTCACTATCCCCGAAATAGTCCCCCACTGACACTTCTACCATTTGTCCAGCTTCATTCCCTCAGATTAGGTCTAGTAATGCCCCTTCTCTTGCAGGACTTTCAACATGCTGGCTCAAAAAGCTCTCCTCTATGCACATTAAGAATTTTGCCGCCTTTAAGTCTTTTGCACTGACGATCCCAGTTAATATTGGGGAAGTTGAAATCCCCTACTATTATTACCCTATTATTTTTACAACTCTCTGAGATTTGCCTGCATATCTGCTCCTCTATCTCTCCCTGACTGTTTGGAGGCCTGTAGTATACTCCAATCAAAGTAATTGCCCCCTTTTTGTTTTTAAGTTCTAACCATATGGCCTCATTTGAGGAACCTTCTAAGATATCATCCCTCCTTACTGCAGTAATTGACTCCTTGATCAATAGTGCAATTCCACCTCCTCTTTTACAACCCCCACTTCCCCCCCGCCCACGCCTGAAAATTCTATACCCTGGAATATTGAGCTGCCAGTCCTGTCCGTCTCTCAACCATGTCTCTGTGATAGCAATAATAATATATTCCCATGTGTTAATCAATGCCCTCAATTCATCTGCCTTGCTTGTAAAACTCCTTGTGTTAAAATAGTTGCAATCCAGCCTTGCATTATTTGCTTGTGCCTCAACTCTGTATCCCACCCCCCCTGCCAAATTAGTTTAACCCCCACCCCCCCAACAGCACCAGCAAACCTCCCTGCAAGGATGTTGGTCCCGTTCCGGTCAGGTACAACCTGTCCAACTTGTACAGGTCCCACCTTCGCCAGAAACAGATCCAGTGATTGAGGAATCTGAAGCCCTCCCTCCTGCACCATCTCTTCAGCCACGCATTCATCTGCTCTATCCTCCTATTCCTATGTTCTAAGAAACTATCCCAAGAACATTCTATGAACTCCTCATCTAGGCTGCCTTTGCCCATCTGATTCTTCCAGTCTATATGTAGATTAAAATCCTCCATGTTTTTCGCTGTACCTTTCTGACAGTTTCCCATTATTTCTTCCTTTATGCTCTGTCCTACCGTGTGATTACTGTTAGGCAGTCTGTACACCACTCCCATGAGTGACTTCTTGCCTTTATGATTTCTCATCTCTACCCATACTGCTTCTACATCCTGGTTTCCTGAACTTAGGTCATCCCGCTCTAATGCGCTAATACCATCATAAATTAAGAGAAACACCCCTCCACTTTCCCTAGCTTCCTATCCTTCCTAAATGTCATATACCCTTCAATATTCAGGTCCCAACCTATGTCATCCTGCAGCCATCTCTCTGTAATGGGTCATGGGACAAGGTGTTGCATCTCTGCCCCAAATCACACTAAATAACAATCCACTGGAAGTGGTTAACAGATTCTGCTACCTTGGGTCCATGGTGACAGACAATCTGTCCCTTGACGCAGAGCTCAATACACACATCGGGAAAGCAGCTACCACCTTTGTCCAATTTGTGAAACGCTCATGGGATAACGACAAGCTGACCCTTAGGACCAAGCTGATGGTTTATAAGGCCTGTGTTCTCAGCAGCTTGCAGTATTGCTGTGAAACATGGGCGACTTACAGCTAACAGGAAAAGAAGCTCAATAATTTCCATCTTCACTGTCTGCGGCGCATTATGGGTATATCCCAGCAGGACAAAATCACTAATATGGCAGTCCTCTCAAAGGCAGAGCACCCAAGTTCATTGGCACTAATCAAACAGAAGCGGCTTCGTTGGATCAGACACGTCCGCAGAATGGAAGACGCTCACATACCCAAGGTCCTTCTGTATGGTGTGGTAGCCGGGACCAGAAGATCAGTGGGGTGCCTAAAGCAAAGATCTTTGCAATCATGACATTAAGGCCCTAAATGTGGCCTATCTTGCTTGGGAGTCATTCGCTGGCAAAAGAGGAAAATGGTGACACATCCTGTGGACTGTTGTGCATTACCATGATGACCAGTTGCTACAGCAGCTTGGCAACAGCCTCCAATGTCAAAAACAACAATTCAAAGTTTCACTTGGCAGCTTCACGTGCAGCACTTGTGGCAAAATCTGCCTCTCAAGGATTGGCCTTCACAGCCATCAGCAAAGGTGCACCAAGAGAAGACACCCCACCTAAATGGATTGTTTGTTGTGTGTCCATTATCTTTCATAGGTGGAAGGATGCCAATCAACCATGCATCTGTTCTTTTCTTTCTCCTAAAATGCATCACCTCACATATAGTCACATCTGTTGCCTTTCCATGTCTTCCTAAGATCGTTTGCACTGTTCGCCAAACCTCCTCTTTTTGTGTAATCAACAAATTTTGAGGTTGTGCTCCCTATATTCAAATCCAAATCATCTATATATACAAAGAACATAAGTGGACCCAGCACTAACTGCTATGGTACATAAGGACATAAGAAATAGGAGCAGGAGTAGGCCATACCACCTATCAAGCCTGCTTCGCCATTCAGTAAGATCTTGGCCGCAACTCCACTTTCCTGTCCGATCGCCATATCTCTTGTTTCCCTTAGAGTTCAAAAATCTACTGATCTCAGCCTTGAATATATTCAATGACTGAATATCCACAGCCCTCTAGGGTAGAGAATTCCAAAGATTCCCGATCCTCAGAGGGAAGAAATTTCTCCTCACCTCAGTCCCAAGTGGTCAATCCTTTATCCTGAGATTATGCCCCCCTAGTTCGAGGCTCTACAGCCAGGAGAAACAACCTCTCAGCATCTAACCTGTCAAATCCTCTCCAATCTTGCATGCTTCAATGCGATCACCTCTCATTCTTCTGAACGCCAGAGAGTATTGGCTCATTCTACTTCACCTTTCCTCTTAGGACAACTCCCTAGTTAAAGGAATCAATCAAATGAACCTTTGTTGCACTGCCTTTAAGGCAAGCATATCCTTCCTTGGGTACGGAGACCAAAACTAAGACAGTACTCCAGGTGTGGTCTTCAAAGCCCTGTATAATTGCAGCAAGACTTCCTTACTTTTGTATTCCGATCTATTGCTATAAAAGCCAACATACCATTTGCTTTCCTGATTGTGTGCTTCCTCCTGAAATCCCCAGCATCACAGATGCCAGACTTCAGCCAATTCGATTCACTCTGCGTGAAATCAAGAAACGACTGAAGACACTGGATACTGCAAAGGCTATGGGCCCTGACAATGTTCCGGCAATTGTACTGAAGTCCTGTGCTCCAGTCCTGCGCCCCTAACCAAGCTGTTCCAGTACAGCTACAACACTGGCATCTAGCCTGCAATGTGGAAAATTGCCCAGGTATGTCCTGTACACAAAAAGCAGGACAAGTCCAACCCGGCCAATTACCGCCCCATCAGCCTACTCACAATCATCAGTAAAGTGATGGGTGTCATCGACAGTGCCATCAAGTGGCACTTGCTTAGCAATAACCTGCTCAGTGATGCTCGGTTTGGGTTCCTCCAGGGCCACTCAGCTCCTGATCTCATTACAGCCTTGGTTCAAACATGGACAAAAGAGCTGAACTCAAGAGGTGAGGTGAGAGTGACTGCCCCTGACATCAAGGCAGCATTTGACCGAGTATGGTATCAAGGAGCCCTAGCAAGACTGAGGTCAATGGGAATCAGGGGGAAAACCCTTTGCTGGCTGGAGTCATACCTAGCGCAAAGGAAGATGGTTGTGGTTGTTGGAGGTCAATCATCTGAGCTCCAGGACATCACTGCAAGAGTTCCTCAGGGTACTTTCCTAGGCCCAACTATCTTCCGCTGCTTCATCAATGACCTTCCTTCAATCATAAGGTCAGAAGTGGGGATGTTCGCTGATGATTGCACAGTGTTCAGCACCATGCGTGACTCCTCAGATACTGAAGCAGTCTGTGTAGAAATGCAGCAAGACCTGGACAATATCCAGGCTTGGGCTGATAAGTGGCAAATAACATTCGTGCCACACAAGTGCCAGGCAATGACCATCTCCAACAAGAGAGAATCTAACCATCTCCCTTTGACATTCAATGGCTGAATCCCCCTCTATCAACATCCTAGGGGCTACCATTGACCAGAAACTGAACTGGAGTAGCCTTATAAATACCGTGGCTACAAGAGTAGGTCAGAGGCTAGGAATCCTGCGGCGAGTAGCTCACCTCCTGACTCCCCAAAGCCTGTCCACCATCTACAAGGCACAAATCAGGAATGTGATGGAATACTCTCCACTTGGCTGGATGGGTGCAGCTCCAACAACATTGACACCATCCAGGACAAAGCAGCCCACTTGATTGGCACCCCATCTACAAACATTCACTCCCTCCACCACTGACGCACAGTGGTAGCAGTGTGTACCATCTACAAGATGCACTGCAACAATGCACCAAGGCTCCTTAGACAGCACCTTCCAAACCTGCGACCTCTACCAACTAGAAGGACAAGGGCTGCAAATACAGGGGAACACCACCACCTGCAAGTTCCCCTCCAAGTCACACACCATCCTGACTTGGAACTATATCACCGTTCCTTCACTGTCGCTGGTCAAAATCCTGGAACTCCCTTCGTAACAGCACTGTGGGTGTACCTACCCCACATGCACTGCAGCGGTTCAAGAAGGCAGCTCACCACCACCTTCTCAAGGGTAAATAGGGATGGGCAATAAATGCTGGCCTGACCAGCGACGCCCACATCCCAAGAATGAATTTAAAAAACCTGCATGTTAACTTTCTGTGTTTTGTTTACAAGGACATCCAAATCCCTCTGAACATCAACATTTAATACATTCTCACCATTCCAAAAATATTCTGCTTTTCTATTCTTCCCACCAAAGTGAATAAACTCACATTATATGCCATCTGCCACCTTCTTGTCCACTTACTTAACCTGCGTATATCCCTTGGTGGACTCCTTGTGCGCTCCACACACTTAGCTCTGTATCGTCAGCAAACTTGGTTACATTACATTAATATAGATTGTAAATTGCTGAGGCCAAAGCACTAATCCTTGCAACACCTCACTAATAACAGCCTGCCAACCTAAAAATGGCTCATTCATTTCTACTCTGTTTTCTTTCTTTAACCAATCCTCTATCCATGCTGGTATATTGCCCCCAACCTAATGAGGCTGTATCTTGTTTAACAACCTTTCCTGTAGCATCTTATTGAATGCCGTTTGAAAATCCAAATATATTACATTATTCATTTATCCCTTATCTACCCTCAAAACACTCTAATAGAGTTGTCAAACACAATTTCCTTTTCATAAAGTCATGTCGACTCTGCCTAATCATATTATGATTTTCTAAGTACCCTGTTACTACTTCCTTAATATTATATTCTAGCATTTTCCTGATGACTGATGTCAGGCTGACAGGCCTGTAGTTTCCTGTTTTCTCTCTCCCTCCTTTCTGGAATTAAATTTGCTACCTTCCAATCCACTGAGACCATTCCATAATCTAGGACATTTTTGGGAGATCACAACTAATATATTCACTATCTCTGCAGCCACCTCTTTTATAATTCTAGTATGTAGGCCATCAGGTCCAGGGGATTTGCTGACATTTAGACTCATTAATTGCTCCAGTACATTTTCTTTACTAATATTAATTTCTTTAAGTCCTTCACTCTCATTAAACCCTTGGCTTCCCCACCAGTTCTGATATATTTTTTGTGTCTTCCACTGTGAAGACAGATACAAAATATTTGTTTAATATCTGCTATTTCATATTCCCTATTATAATTTCTCCTATCTCAGCCTTTAAGGGACCCACGTTTACCTTCTTTACTCTCTCCCTTTTATATGACGTTAGATGAGCAAAGGCAAATATTTAAAGAAATATTTCAAAATTCCTTCTACATAATTATCAGAGCTCTTACAATCTCACTCTACTTTTTTCCCTCTTAAAACTCGCCCAATCCTCAGGTTTACAACTGCTTTTGGCATCATTATTAGACTCTTTTGAAATCATGAGAATCCGGAAAGAATAGCCATTTGGCCCTTGAGCCTGCTCCGCCATTCAATAAGATCATGGCTGATCTGATTGTTGCCTCAATTCCACTTTCCTGCCTGTTCCCGGAACCCTTGACTCTCTTGTAGATCAAAAATCTGTCTAACTCAGCCCTCAGAACCAGGATCTCCCCCACCCCCATCCCTTCTTCCCCCTCTCCTCCAGGTCCTCCTCCCCCAGGCCCAGGCCTGTCTCTCCAGGCTCGGCCGGATCACGCTGCTCTCCTCCACCACCACCATCCTCCGCCTGCCCCCCAGACAGAATCCTGAAGCTTCTGGACTGTTTACAGAGCCAAGCAATGAGGGTTGGGGAGGGGAGGTTGGATGCAGTTGCCTTGGCCAGCCAGTACCCCCTAGACCACCCCCCTACTCCGGCGCCCCCTTCCCTTCCCTCCTTTTTAAATCTAATACTCTTAACCTCTTTAGTTAGCCCCAGATGGATCACTTTTTCCTTAGAGTTTTAATTTCTCAACGAATATATGTTAGTTGAAAATTCTGAAATATTTCTTTAAATATTTGTGGTTGCTTATCTACCGTCATATCTTTTAACCTAATTTCCCAATCTACCTTAACCAACTGATTGTTTGTGCCTGTGTAATTGGCTTTATTTAAGCTTAAAACTCTACTTTTGAACTTAAGTACGTCACTCTCAAACCTGATGTGAAATTCATCACAGTATGATTACTGTTCTCCAGAGGATTCCTGACTATGAGATTACTAATGAACTCTGTCTCATTAAACAAGGCAATATCTAAAATAGTGTATTCCTTGTTTGGTTCCACAATGTATTGTTTCAGGAAACTGTCTTGAATGCTTGTCCTCCAAACTACTTTTGTCAATTTGATTTGTCCGGTCTATATGAAGATTAAAGTTCTCCACAATTATTGCATTACCTTTGTTACAAGCTCCTGTAATTTCTGGATTAATATTCTGCCCAACAAAATAGTTACTACTCTTACCAGTGTATTCTCACCCTTGTTATTTTTTTATCTTTATCCATACTGATTCAATTTCTTGATCTTCTGAGCCACGATCTTTACTCACTGCTGTCCTTATGCCTTTTTTTAATCAGGGCTCGCCCTCCTCCTTTTCCATTTTGTCTGTCTTTTTGAAATGTTAAGTAACCTAAAATATTTAGTTTCCAGTATTGGACATCATGCAGCCATGTCTCTCTATTGGTTATTAGATCAAACCCATTTACCTCTATTTGTGCCATTTCTTGTTACAAAAGCCTTTTAATTTTACCTTTTTGCCATCTTTCATAATTTGACCTTGTTCACTGATGCACTATTACCATTAAATTCTTTGTTGCTTCCTGTCACAGTTTGCTTATCTTTACCCAAATCACTACACTGCTCAATGACCTTGACTTTTCTCTTTAGTTTTATAAATTTCCCCTTACCACGCCGCCCCCCCACCCTCCCCCAAACCCACAACATCTTAGTTTAAAGCCCTATCTACAGCTCTAGTTCATCAGGGCATCAGTCCCAGCCTGGTTTATGTGGAACCTCTCCCAATGGAATAGCTCCCTCTTTTCCCAGTAGTGGTGCCAGTGCCCCATGAGTCAAAACCCCTGTCTCCTATACCACTCTTTGTGCTATGCATTCAACACTATGATTTGTTTGACCCTGTACCGATTTGTGTGTCCCTTAGGAAAGAATTCAAAGACTATGACCTTTGACGTTCAGCTTATTAATTTGAATCCCAACTCCTCAAACTCTCTCATCAGAATCTCATTCCTAGTTTTACCTATGCCATTGATTCCTACATGGACCACGACACCTGGATCCTCCCTCTCCCAGTCCCAAGTTCTTCTCCAGCTGTGAGGAGATATCCTTAACCCTGGCACCGGATAGGCAACGCAGCGTTCGGGACTTCCGGTTAAAGCTGCAGAAAACACTATCTATCTCCCAACTTTTCTCCCCCTGAACACTACCACATTACATTGAATGGCCTCCTGTACCACTGTGTCATGGTCAAATTGGCTATCCTCCATGCAGTTTTTGTTCTTACAGACAGCAAATACCCCATATCTGTTGGACAAGGTCAAAGGCTGAGGCTCCTCCATCAGAGCATCCTGGGTGCCCATATCTGTCTGACTCACATTCACATCCCCCTGTCCCTGATCGCTGACCAAATCTAAACTGCTACCTAACCTAAGGGATGTGACTGCCTCCTTGACAAAGTGTCCAGAGAACTCTTACCCCTCGCTGATGCATTGCAATGTTTGCAGCTTGAACTCCAGCTCAACAACTCTGAGCCGAAATTCCTCAAGTTGCAGACACTTACTACATATGTGGTACATCTCTTCCAATCGTCCTGTGTCTGAGCAGCACCCACTAATGTCACTTTGTTTTCTATCTATCAACCAACATTCTATGCTCGCTGCTACATTTCCTCTTATACCACAAATGTTTCTAACAAGCCTCTGAGACATATTATGAAATGCCTTCCGAAAAACTGTATGCACTGCAGCTACTACAGTCCTTTATCTATGAAATCAGTCATTTCAAAAAAACCCTTTGAAATTTGTTCTAATAAATTGATTAACTCATGCATTTCTAAATGCTTACTATGTTTGTCTCTAGAAACACTAAGTGTTTCTCGAAAACTGTCTCTATCATTATCCAGTTTCTTTGTCTTGTTTCTTGAACAGAGGTGTTACATTGGATACTATACATTCCCACAGCACAATTTGCCTATTTAAGCAGGATTGAAAAATTATGATCAGAGCCTCTGCTATTTTCTTTTTGACTTTTTTTCACAGCCTAATGCGCATGCCACAGGGCCTGATGCCTTTTTCGCCTTGTGTTATGCTATTTTTTCACAATCAGCTTCTTTACAACAGTTAATTATCTCAGTTGTACCATGTTGTTCTTGAGTATACCTATGTTCTCACTTCCACCACAGTTTGTAAAATGGATGCATGATATTTATTTAATGTCTGCCATACCTCTATTACTTGCCTCTTTTATCCTACTTTTGTCTCTCTTTAAATATTTTATGTTTAATACTCTTAGAATAGCCCTTACTATTTCCTTTTATATTATCTGCTAGTCTTTTTTCATAATCCCCTTTAGCTCTTCTAACCTCCCTTTTCATCTTCCTATTCTATCTTCCTTATACTTCATCATTACCTTTAGTATTGAAAGCCTTAATCTTATTAGCCTCCTTTTGAAGATTCAGTTTTAATCTCTAGCCACAGAACTCTATGCTTTGATGCATTCTGTCTTCGCCTTATAAGAATATATTTATTTTCTACTCTATGCGTCTTTCCCTGGAGCGAAGGAGGCTGAGAGGGGACATGATCGAGGTATATAAAATTATGAGAGGTATAGATAGCGTAGATAGCCAGAGTCTGTTTCCCATGGTAGGGGTGACTAAAACTGGAGGGCATAGATTTAAGGTGAGAGGGGGAAGGTTTAAAGGGGATCAAAGGGGTAAATTTTTCACACAAAGAATAGTGGGTATCTGGAATGAGCTGCCTGAGGAGGTGATGGAGGCAGGAACAGTATCAACATTTAAGAGGCATCTGGACAGGTACTTGAATGAGCAAGGCATAGAGGGATATAGAATTATTGCAGGCAGGTGGGATTAGTATCGAAAGGCATTATGGTCGGCAATGACGCGGTGGGCCGAAGGGCCTGTTTCTATGCTGTACGACTCTATGACTCTATTTCTCACTGCTGATCTGTCGATCTATTTGCTAATTTTTCTTTTCTGTTAATTTGGGCCAGCTGCCTTTCCATCTTACTGGACTTCAGTTTTTTCCAGCCCAGCACCCTTATCTTTGATTTATCTTAACTCTTCTCTAATTCTACATTGAGTCAAACCTTGTTGTGATCACAATTTCCTAATTGCTGTCCTGCTCTCATATCAGTTATTTACCCCATTTATTTCCCAGAATGAGATCAAGGAATGCTTCTTTCCTTATTGAACTAGAAACCTACTGAATGAGGAAGTTGTCCCAGATTCTAAAGAGCATTCCCACTTTGGCCACATGCATTACCTTCATTCTAGTCTACATTGGGAAAGTTAAAACCATTTGATATTGTTGCCCTGATGTTCTAATATATCATGCTGAACTATGCAGATCTTCACTGTTTGATAGTCTGTAATGCACACTAAGAATTGTACCATTTTCCTTCCTATTTCTCAATTCTAGTCATATTTATTTTATTTTAATGGAACCCCAAGGATATCCTTATATTCTAGCACTAGAATAGAATCCTTCACCAACACTGCCACTCCTCTCCCAGTCTTTTCACTTCCTATCTCTCCTGAAAATATAATAACCAGGAGTAGTAAGTTCCCAAAAGCAAAATACTGTGAATGCCGGTGGTCTGAAATAAAAACAGAAAATGCTGGGAATATTCAGCCAGTCAGGCAGCATCTGTGGGGAGAGAAACAGGGTTAGTGTTTCAGGTTGTTGACCTTTCATCAAAATTGGAAGAAGTTATCAATTTAACAGTTTATAAGCATGTACTGAGCCAGGAAAAAAGCGATGGTGAAGGGTCTCTTATAGGGTTGTCTTTTGTTCTTTCCTTCCTCCACGACCATGCCCACCCACCCCCCCTCCCACCTTGCACTTTGTTCCCAGGCTCTGTACTTCCATATTAAGTTTCCCTTCTTGTCCAAACTCAAGTCATGTGTCCATTATAGCTACTAGAACCTATTCCTCCATAGATATGAATGCTTCCAAAGAAACTGAAAGCAATGAAGTAGTAGAAAGTGGAAAATCAAGTAACGCACTGAATACATTTTATTTCATACTATTCTTAGGCTCTCATTGTCCTTTCTGCTTGACTTATCAAAATATATTGGCCCAAATGTTCAAGTGCATAATCATGTTTTCAGAAAAAGAAATATTTCTGGTTTCTGCATCTAATAAAATCTTCATCTCAGCAAAGCAACCAAAAGTCAAACTTGACCGCATCTTCAGATAATTAGGAACTACTCTGAGAGGCAAGATACATGACTATGGGAATAGCGGGGTTATTGTAGTAATTTAAATTGCTCCAGCAAAGACTGACAAATACACGATGGACCAAATGTCACTTTTGATGTTTTAAACTTCAATGGTTCTATGAGTACCATTAATAACGAGTGGAATTGGCCAAATCATGATGACAGGTAGTTTTGCAATTTTGTAAATATAGCTAAATGCTGTAGAACTTTGCATAAGTGATCAAGACAGCTTACATGACACTGTGAAGAAGAAGGCTAAAGCCCTGAGATGAGCAATCAAGAAACAATTATATCTAGCAATATTTCTCTACTTGATTAAAACAATCCAGATGTTATTACAGAATTCAGAATTATTGTATGTCAAATCTGCTCTGTCTCATCTCCAAATATATATGCATGCTCTGAA
This sequence comes from Heterodontus francisci, assembly GCF_036365525.1. Taxonomy (NCBI): domain Eukaryota; kingdom Metazoa; phylum Chordata; class Chondrichthyes; order Heterodontiformes; family Heterodontidae; genus Heterodontus; species Heterodontus francisci. The sequence goes on along the minus strand of NC_090371.1, from coordinate 253,087,664 downwards.
AATCCTCACTGAGATCAAATTTAACTTTGACTACAAAAGTTTCTATTCTAACTTGCTTTCCCAGGACCTCAAATCTGTAGAACTCCTTATGTCCCTTAGTCTGTCTTTGCTCCTACGTTTTGAAGCCTTTAAAATCCAAAGATTGGTGTCACCTTCTCACTGCTTCCTGATTTTACCACTTCCCTCACTTCTTTCATTTCTTCTTCAAACCTTGGTGTTGTCTCATGGTAGGGCTTGGTCCTTCATCTTGAGTTTGCAATAATATATGGAAAAAATATGCATAATCAATTTTCCTATACCCTGGCAGGTGAGGAATTGAGTATCAATAAACTGCTATCTATCAGATCCCAAACTTCTTGTGAGAAAACATCAGCAATGCTGGTTGCTAGTGGACCTAGAGGTATAGTATATAATTCTACATAATTGTCATGTCTATTCATTACTATTTCCTGCAATTAATTGTTTCAAATGACGAAATCTCTATTTTCCATTCTATTTAATATAATATTTGCTTAAGCAGTCATGATTTACGATCTCTTAAAGAAATATTCCTACTTATCTCTTAACTCAAAATATCATTCTGAAAATACAAGCCCATGGCCATTATTGTTGGTTTAGAACTGAAATTTTATTTTTAAAAACCATCATGACATGAATGCTTTCCTGTTAGCTGCCATCCTTGCTATGTTTCCGAGGTTGGAAACTGAAATGTGACATATCTTCTGTCTTACTTGACCCACACCACCTACTGTATCATTAAAATTAATTGGCAGCAGAGAGTGCTAGGAGATGAGGAGAATTGATTATTAAACAGCCTTATGGTGTCAGAAGCATGGTGAACTCAAATGCCTCCAATTTTATTACTTTTAAAATTTCATAAAATCATAACAAAATTTTATAGAACAGAGAGGGTCATTTGGGCTCATCACCTAGTAACACGTAATATGAGAATTACAAGAAATAATGAGACTCAAAGCCCAAATTAAACACTAATGTCTTCATTAGGATTAGTAGGAATACCAATTAACAATACAATACACCTATTAGTCACAAATACATCCATTCACCATAAATATGTTACAAATACATAGAATCATCCAGCGAAGGGTCACCTCCCATTGATTGTACTCATCAGCAACTGACCAAGTTGCTTGACTTAAGCACTGAATCACTATTTGCAATTATTTTTATACTTTTCTTTCCAAGGCGGGCAGGATGTTTCATTGACGAGATTGTACTGTCCTATCAAAATCTACCTTAAGCTACAATTGTCCAATGAGGCATCTAATTCTGTGTTGAAGCTACGATATTAGGAGCTGCCTTGACGATCAGCATATGTTTACATTTCCTTCAGTAATTCCATCACTTCTCATGGATGTTGCAGATGCCTTAAAGATCTTTAACAGTAAACACGATAGCCATTTCCTTTCCTGGTCTCTCTCTCTCATTTTAAAACCGCAGGACAATTAAAAATACAAGTCCCTTAAATTACTGACTTCTTCCAAGCTGTTGCTTAGGGAATTTCTAGTTTCTCTGCATTTCAAAATAAGGCAAACTCTGACATCATCAATCAAAAAAAGTTTTTTTTTTCTCGCAGCTTTTCAAAACACTTTGGACCACTTAAGCCAGCAAAATTAGCATTTCTTAAAGCGTGTTCAGTCTCTTATCTTCATGTTTTCAGACACCATGGCTCCATGTTTTTGTGTATGTGAAGCTTCTCCAAAGTTCATCTTGGCACCAAAGCAAAACATAGATTTAAACTATGTCTGTTTATTGGTTTTGACTGGATTTTTATGACTTTTCTGCTTTTTGCTAAACATTCCATACCCTTAAAGTGTTTATTTTTCATTGACTCGGTTTATCTTTAATGAAAACAGCATGCAGCTGTTAACAGGTTATTTCAGCTCAAAAAGCCCTTTTGGCCTTTGCAAAACATGCTGGTCAGGTGCAGTCAGTTTTTTGTGCACCTGTAAACAGCATAGCTTCCTGTATTTCATTTATAGTGTCGATGATCCTGGGTTGGATGGTCTCACAAGTCTGAACCACAAATTTTGATTAAATAATGCTACCATCTCTTATACCCCTTTGCTAACTATTCCCTGGCCTTTCCCTGTGCCCTTGAACTTTTTATTTTTTAATATGTATCTACTTCCCTTTAAATGCTATGATAGATTTTGCTTTTGCCACTGAGCATTCCATGTTGGAATAGCCTTCCGCATTTAAATAAAAATCTGCCAAATGCTCCCTTTGCTCTTTGGGTGATGATTTTAAACTTATTGCCTCTAGCTACTGACTCAATGAACAGTGAAAATATTTTCCTGATATATCTCATCAAAACCTTGAATAGTTTTCCTGCCCTAACTAATGACTCCTATCCCTGGAACCTTTTCTGTACCATGTCCATGACATACTAATGTCATGCTAGGCCCCCACCTGCCAAGAATGAGGCATATTAATTTTGTCATGAACATTGATTTTAAACTGTTGCTGGAGCGAGAAAATGACTTGTTAAACAGGTCAGCTGTGGCTGGAAAAATATATTTGCATATTAACAGACAGTGCTGGAAGGACAAAGGACCATTCCCTGACACATTCAACCCACAATGGACTTTGATCACCAGGTGTTGTTTGTAACAGGAGAATTCCAGAGATTGCTAAGGGGATAAAATCCAGGACTGGTTAGACCAGCTGGTCGCATGACTAACTGGCTGTTCCAGGGTCTTTTCAACTAGCCACAGAGTTTGAACTCAGAAAGACTGTTTGTTCCTGGACTAAGAATATCTCTCCTGTCTGCTCCAATCTCCTTCTCACAAGCCTCTGAATCCACTGAAGTCACATGAACCCAAAGAGAGAAAAGTCTCCCACAGCGAACAAGGTTTAAGAAGAATACTGGGCTCCAACAAAAAGCAAGATCTACCTACAATCAAGGACTCTACAGAGAGCTCAAAGATCCGTAACAAAAAACCCTCTTCAGTGACTGTCTCAAACTTTTCCACTTTATTTTTTCTTCTGCTCTTTTCTGTCTCTATTTGCATGTGTGTATCGCGTATGCATGCTAGCGTGGGCATGTCATGTATCCATAGGCGTCAACCGAATTAGAGTTTAAGTTTAATAAATTTCAACTTTTCTTCTTTAAACCTAAGAAAACCTGTTTGTGCTGGTTTCTTTGCCTTATAATTGGAAAGCAGTGAACCAAGGGGGGGCTAAAAACATGGTGTGTTTAAAATTAAACCCTGTTATGGTAAGACCAGGTCGAAGGCTGAGAGGGACCCCTAGACACCTTTCTCACCTGGTCGTAACCAGGTAGCATCTGGAATTGACCCACAAATGAGAGAAATTGGAAATGGGAAGCCAAATTGTTCCCAATCAAAATACAGGTTTTCTTGTGGTTGTGTGTGCTTAAATTGTGCTCGTTGCTCCCCAAGCCAAGGTGAAGTAACTTGGGATAGGTTCAAAGCACTGTCTATGGAGAAGCTGGGAAAATGGTTGAGCAGTGTGGGATCACTGTACGTGGCAAGGCTAGGAAGTCTGAACTCCTAAGACTAGTGGCCAACCATTTTTCCCTTGAATCTAAAGAAGCAGAAACAGTGTTAGAAGCAGACTCCAACAGGGTATTGTTAGCAAAGATACAATTGTAACAGAAGAAACTTGAATTTGAGGAAAGGGAAAAGGAGAGATAGAGAAACAGGAGAGGGAGAAAGAAAGATTCTTCCAAAAGGACCGTGAAGAAAAAGAGAGAGAGGAGAGAGAGAAAGCAAGAGAGGTGAAAGAAAGAACCTTTCAGAAAGAATGCAAAGAGAGAGAGTTGAAGCGACTTGAGTTAACTAGGGGATGACAGAGTAACCCCAGTGAAATCGTGGCCAATATAGAGGAGCGTAATTCAGGGCTGGGTACAAAATTATTAAAACTAGCTCAACTAATCCCAAAATTCAATTAGGAAGATGTAGAAGAATTTTTGTGCCTTTTGAGAAACTGGCAAGGCAGCTAAAATGGCCAACTGAGACCTGGCCTCTTTTACTACAAAACAAGCTAAGCGGAAAAGCCCGAGGTTTATTCCCTGTTGCCAGATGAGAGTTCATCAAATTATGAACTTCCAAAAAATGCCATCCTCGGGGCATATGAATTAGTCCCCGAAGCCAATCACCAAAAGTTTAGAATCCTCAAGAAGCAAGCTAATCAAACTTATCTGGAGTTTGAAAGAAGTAAGCAGCTGGCTTTTGACCAGTGGCTGAGTGCTCTCAAAGTACAGCTCAGCTATGAGAATCTCAGAGAAATAATTCTGTTAGATGAATTTAAACAGTTTCCATAAAGACCCATAAGGGAGCAGCGGGTCCAGAGAGCCTGACAAGCGGCCATTTTGGCCGATGAGTTTGTGTTAATTTGTAAGTTGATTTCCCAGGGGAGAACCTTTCCTAGTCACTCCCACAATTCTGAAAGGGACAAAGGGTGGGAAGGTGATAGGAGCACAAGCAGTCCTGGGAGAGAAAGGAAAGCAGGAGACACAGGGGGCCCTCATCTAGCCAAAAAGGGAGGTACTGTGAGCAAGAGTGAGACCTGGAGACCTGTGTGCTTCCATTGTAATAAAGCAGGGCATTTAAATGCTGACTTCTGGAAACTAAAAAGAAAACCCGTAGGGTTAATCAGGGCATGCCCGCTCAGTGAAGATGAGAACCTGATGGAAAGCACAGCAGAACAAGCAGTGACTTTAACTGCAGTAAGAGTGAGACCCAGGAAGCTTACTACTGCAAGTGCAGGACAAGAAAATTACTTGTTTTGTGGGATGCGTCGCTGACTAGGCCAGCATTTATTGCCCATCCCGAATTGCCCTTGAACTGAGTGGCTTGCTAAGCCATTTAAGAGTCAACCACATTGCTGTGGGTCTGGAGTCACATGTAGGCCAGACCAGGTAAACACAGCAGATTACCTTCCCTAAAGGGCATTAGTGAACCAGATGCATTTTTACAACAATCGACAATGGTTTCATGGTCACCATTAGACTAGCTTTTAGTTCCAGATTTATAAATTGCATTCAAATTTCACCATCTGCCCTGGTGGGACTTGAACCCATGTCATCACAGCATTAGCCTGGGGTCTGGATTACTAGTCCAGTGACATTACCACTACATCACTGCCTCACCACCACCTACCACCCCTAGGGTTATCAGGGTTTTGTGTCTGAAGGGAAAGTAACCCCATACCCCTCAAATGGGCTTGCTTGCCCCATAATAATTCTCAGGGACACAGGGGCCATTAGATCTTTTTTACTGGGAAAAGGCCTGATCTTTTCCCCAGAGAGTGCAATGAACACCAGAATGGTGGTGAATGGCATTGGAGGGCAGTACCTGGTGCACCTGGAGTGCGACCTAGTTTCCGGAACCAGTGACCGTAGGGATTGTCCCTAGTTTGCCCGTGGACGGGGGTAACCTGCTGCTAGGTAATGATCTGATGGGGGTGAAGGTGGTAGCCCCCCCAGAAGTGAAAGAAAGACCGCAGGAGGTCAGAGAGACAGGGCTATGACAGGAGACGGGCGCCTGCAGTTTCCCTGAATGTTGTAGTGGATCAGGCCATGATCAAACCAGCTCCTCCAGAGGAGACTGAATTGGCAGTGCAGGCAGATGACCAGGTCTGTCTGTCTGAGACTTTCTTTGGAAAGTTAGAAGACCCAGGGAATGAATTAAATGGATTTTCCCTAGCTGAGGCTCAGTGAGCCGACCCAGTATTGTGAGAGTTAGCACAGGCTGCCCAGTCTGAAAGTGAAGCAGAGGGAGTCCCTGACTGCTACTATTTAAAGAATGAGGTACTGATGGGGAAATGGAGTTCTCCTCACAGACCTGAGAGCAAGGAGTGGACAGTAGTTCACCAGTTAGTGGTGCCACAGAGCTACCAGAGAGAAATATTAAGGGCCCACGAGACTACAGTGGCTGTACATGCCGGTATACGAAAGACCAAAGCCCGCATAAGACAGCAGTTTGACTGGCCAAAACTCCACAAAGATGTAGTGGAGTACTGTAGGAGTTGCCGCATATGACAGGTTGAGGGGAATCCCCAACCTATAGTGAAACTTGCATCCCTAAGTCCTGTACTGGCATTAGGAGGACCCTCCAACAGAGGGCTGGTGAACTGTAAGAGACCCCTGCCGAGAACAAAAAGGGACAGGCTGGCAAAAGGCAATAGGGAAGGGGAAAAAATGACCAAGAGGGCAGGTTAAAGGAAGTCCAGGAGGAATCCCGGATGAAAATCCCTACTGTCTGGTCAGCCAACCCCGAAATATGTGAAAAGTTAGACACCACATCCTCCTAAGTTAATACAGACACTAGAAGCACCCCACCAGAGCTGCTAACAGCATTTACAGGAACCTGCAGAGACAAGAAAGACCTACGGGGGTAGAAAAACCATGAGGGTAATGCCTCAGCTAGTCGAAGTGTCACAAGGGAATGCAGTAGAGTCTGCACAAATACCTGCAGGCAGTAGTGTCCTCTGGGACAAAGTGGATAATAGCAAAGAATCCTCCCCCACAGTCAGAACCAGAGAGACCACCCATCCCCCAAAGTCAAAAGCCTTTGCATGACCCAGCAAAGCACTGAAAGAGTTCAGGATAGATCCGCCCACTACTGACTCTCCAAAGAGAAAAAAATTCCAACTTAGGGCTAATTGAACCTAACCATCTCAAAGACCCTAGGCAGCCATGGAAATGGGCAAACTGAAGGAAAACTTCTGCAAAAAATCACATGTTTACTGGGATGCCAAAAAGTAGGGAGAGGCAGCTTTAATAAGTTTCAGGATTTATGATTACATGTGAATGAATGGCAGAGAGAGAGAGACGTGTGTTTTTCCCCTGTATCTTATATTTTCTCTCTCAACCCTTTTAATGAAATGCTGTCTTTAAAAATTGCATTTCATTCCACTGGGTGTGGAGGTGTCATGCCCGGCCCCCACCTGCCAAGAATGAGGCACGTTGACTTTGTCATGAACATTGATTTTAAACTGTTGCTGGAGCGAGAAAATGACTTGTTAAACAGGTCAGCTGTGGCTGGAAAAATATATTTGCATATTAACAGACAGTGCTGGAAGGACAAAGGACCATTCCCTGACGCATTCAACCCACAATGGATGTTAATCACTAGGTGTTGTGTGTAAGAGGAGCACTCCAGAGACTGCTAAGGTGATACAATCCAGGACTGGTTAGACCAGCTGATCGCATGACTAACTGGCTGCTCCAGGGTCTTTTCAACTAGCCACAGAGTTTGAACTCAAAAAGACTGTTTGCTTCTGGACTGAGAAAATTTCTCCTGTCTGCTCCCATCTCTTTTTCACAAGCCTCTGAATCCACTGAAGACACATGAACCTCAAAAGAGAACAGGCTGCTACAGCGAACAAGATTTAAGAAGAATACTGGGCCCAACGAAAAGCAAGATCTACCTACAATCAAGGACTCTACAATGAGCTCAAAGAACCGTAACAAAAAACCCTCTTCAGAGACTACCTCAAACTGTTCCACTTTATTTTTTTCTTCTGCTCTTTACTGTCTCTATTTGCATGTGTGCATCGCATATACATGCTAGTGTGCATACATCATGTATCCATAGGCGTCAACCGAATTAGAGTTTAAGTTTAATAAATTTCAACTTTTCTTCTTTAAACCTAAGAAAACCTGTTTGTGCTGGTTTCTTTGCCTTATAATTGGAAAGCAGTGAACAAAGATTCACCAAGGGGGAACTAAAAACATGGTGTGTTTAAAGTTAATCTCTATTATGGTAAGACCAGGTGAAGGCTGACACTAAGGTGCTCAAAACTGGTCACAATATTTTAGCTGCAACTATATGCACATATTTATAAAATCTGACATCTCATATGCTATTTGTTTACAGCAATAACTTGTCCTTGCTCCTTTAAAGATCTGTGTATCTGAACCCCTAAGCTTCTCTGATCTTCTATACCTTTTAAAATTTTACCATTTTACTATGATATTATTCCTCCAAGCTTGTATCATGACACATTGCTCAGTGTTAAATTACATCTGACATCTACCTGCCAAATCTGCTAATACAAAAGCAAAATACTCCAGATGCTAGAAATTTGAAATAAAAACAAAAGTTACTGGAAATGCTCAGCAGGTCTGGCAGAATCTGTGGAGAGAGAAACAAAGTTTCATGTTGATGACCTTTCATCAAATCTGCTAATCTGTCTGTGTTCTCTTATCTCCTTCAGGTTTACATTCTTATATTTTTTGCTTTCTACAAACGTTAATATTTGTTTTTTTGTGCCCAGATCTGCATCATAAGGAAATTTAGTGGGATTGGGATCAGAAGAGTGGAAGGTAGGTCTCATGGATGAGATGAAGCGGAAGAGGGTAAGGAAAAATAGGTTACAAGCCAGAGAGAAATAGGGGGATCAGGAGTGGAGTCAGGACTGGGAGGAGATTTGGTTTAATGGCCAAAAGGAAGGGAAAATACAGCAGAGGGCTGGTGAACTGTAAGGGACCCCTGCCGAGAACAAAAAGGAACAGGCAGGCACAGGGCTGGCAAAAGGCAATAGGGAAGGGGAAAAAGTGACCAAGAGGACAGGTTAAAGGAAGTCCAGGAGGAATCCCGGATTCATCAGCTCTATGCTCTTGTTATTAGAAGTGAAAGTGGAGGAGACAATGGAGACAGATTTACAGAGATCGTTGACAGTAGGGAAAATGACACTGGGGTTGTCTTTTTTCCTACAATAACAACTTGCCTTTATATAGCACCTTTAATGTAGTAAAACGTCCCAAGAATCTTCACAGGAGCATTATAAAGATGATCATGACGCGTCAGAGCTTGTTGTGGTCACATCACAATGTGGAAATGGATGCATAGCCAGGTGTGGGATAGCTACATTCAAATTTTTGCCCCTTGGGAGTGAAGGTGGGGATTGACCAAAGAAACAATTTTGATGGGAAGTAAAGATGATTTTGTTGGGGACATGACAGATGCGAGAGAGTGGTTGAGCACCTCAGCAACTGCACAGGTATTGTGGCAAATGGAGAGCTAGTGGCTAGTTTGTCCACTGTCTTATCTGTCAATTTTTCTCCCAATTTTTCTTTCTATTTATCTTGGCTCATTCCCTTTTTATCTCATTGAAATTTATTTTGTTCCAATCAAGTACCTTTATCTTTGACTTTCTCCTTTTCAGTTTGGACATTGAAATCTAATTATGTTATAGTCTCTGTTTCCTAGTTGTCCCCCTACACTTACATTGCTGACTTGCCCCGTTTCATTTTTTAGAACAACTTTAGCACTGCTTCATTACTAGTTGGATTAAAAACCCACTAATCTAGAACATATTGTTACTTACATTATGTTTATCCCTGTGTCTTTGGATCATTAACTCATTATTAAGGCCAATCGTTCCACTATTTTTCTGTCAGCTGTCTCCTTTCCTCTACTTGGATGTCTATAACGTATTGCAAATAGAATATGCTAATAGTTTCAGCATTTGACAGATAGACATTAAAAAATGGCTTATGGTTGAGTTTCTCAGAATATATTTGAAGTTGAGGTCATTGTGGGACATTATCCTGGAATATTCCTTTAAAAACTTATTCGTTCATGAAAGATGTACCGTTTACATAAAATACATTTGAATTAAGATAGTCAGATACCTGACAGCGTAGAATTGCCATCTGCCAATTTCATTACAAAAGAGTTCTAATTCAAGTACACAGTAGATCCAGAAAATTTGTGCTTTTAATCCAGAGCCAAATGTGCATTATTTTATACCCACATTCTGGAGAGCACCTTCTGCAACTGGTCAGTGTTTACCCATTCAAGCAAGATTTTACATAATTCTTTAAAAAAATAAGTAAATAATGCCATCAGATACATGAGCTGAGTCATTGAAAATATAATAAACTAATCCTGCTGGAGATGATACACTAGAAATGCACCCAGTGCACTTTTATTTCATGTGGCTATGATTCATGCTTAAGTCTTGCTTGTGTAATTTGCTATAACTACTTTCAATCAAGTGACAAATAGATATGCCTTCTACATGATGAGTTATAAAATCTCTAAACTTATCACTTAAATATACAGGGATAGATTTCCATGGGGTTTCTACCAATTTCCCACTGTAACTTTGGTGAAAGCTCTGAACAAATGGCATTTACGGTGTTTTTCCATGGTTTCTGCTGATCTTCCACCGAAGTTACAACAGGAGCTCAGGAGGACCCCTGTGGAATTTTGAACTCTCCCTTTGGGGTAAGGGACGGGAGAAGAATTCGAACAATCACATCATTTTCATTAACATGATACCATGTGCAAGAATGTGCAAGAAATGCAGTGCTGAATTTGTGCTGCAAGAATGTGCAAATTGCATTGTTATATTTCCAGATAATTTTTCATGTAATGTAGCTTGATCATTGGCCAATAAAGCCGTTTCTGGTTATGATGATTTGTTTGTCTATCTTAGGTTACATTCATTTTTGGAACATATTCCATGGTGGAAAACTACTGGCTCACTTTCTTTGTGTAAGTTTCGAGTACTTCTTAATTTATATTTCTATTTGATTGTGTTGCTCTCTCCTGCCCTGATTTTCCATTTGGAAAAACAGAAGGTGGAGGTGGGGACTGTGGATTTGTGCAGACATTTGACACACTATGGATAAAATATCTGTAGGGGCGGTAGATCATTGGAAACCCTGGAGAAACAGTGTAACTGACAATTTTTAAAAATTTGTTTCTTGGGACATGGGCATCGCTGGCAAGACCAGCATTTGTTGCCCATCCCTAATTGCTCATAAGAAGGTGGTGGTGGTGAGCTGCCTTCTTACTCCACTATCTGCTTCTGGTGCTCAGTAATTGAAGGCATACATTCAGTCCAGAGACAGACACATTTTTGTTACTATGGAGGGCATTTTAACCCCAAAAAGGGGACAGTTTGTGTCAGGTGGAAGGTTAAATTGTGAAACATTAGAACCCTGACACCAATCCACCTCAAGCCCACACACTTCCGTCTTTAACAGAGGCGGGCAACTAGTCCACTCCAAGGAGGCGGGTCAGCATTTTGAATATTGTTTTGAATTTAATGGTGGAGAATCAGGTTTCGCGGGCCTCGGGAAGCCCGGCAGCAAAACACAAGTGTAGACAGTCGGATCCAGGAGCTAAATGCCTTTCCACTTAGCTGCTCAATCCAGCCTGCCTGTCTGGGAAAGCCTCTGTGATTGGACATACCCACCTCCAATCCCTTCTGATTTGCCTTTAGTTCCATTGGTGTCAACTTTAGCTAACGGCTTCTTATGAGGTACTTTATTGAATGCCTTCTGGAAGTCCATATTAATAAAATCCATAGACATTCCCCTGTCCATTGTTTCAGTCATCTCTTCCAAAAATTCAATCAGCTTTTTAAAAATTCATTCATGGGATGTTTCCATCGCTGACCAAGCCAGCATTTATTGCCCATCTCTAATTGCCCTTGAGTAGGTGTTGGTGAGCTGCCTTCTTGAACCGCTGCAGTCCATGTGGGGTAGGTACATCCACAGTGCTGTTAGGAAGGGAGTTCCAGGATTTTGACCCAGCGACAGTGAAGGAATGGCGATATAGTTCCAAGTCAGGATGGTGTGTGACTTGGAGGGGAACGTGCAGGTGGTGGTGTTCCCATGCATCAGCTGCCCTTGCCCTTCTAGTTGGTAGAGGTCGCAGGTTTGGAAGGTGCTGTCTAATAAGCTTTGGTGTGTTGCTGCAGTGCATCTTGTAGATGGTACACACTGCAGCCGCTGTGCGTCGGTGGTGGAGGGAGTGAATGTTTGTAGATGGGGTGCCAATCAAGCTGGCTGCTTTGTCCTGGATGGTGTCGAGTTTCTTGAGTGTTGTTGGAGCTGCACCCATCCAGGCAAGTGGAGAGTATTCCATCACACTCCTGACTTGTCCAGATGCTGGACAAGCTATGGGGAGTCAGGAGGTGAATTACTCGCCGCAGGATTCCGAGCCTCTGACCTGCTCTTGTCGCCACGGTATTTTATGACTACTCCAGTTCAGTTTCTGGTCGATGGTAACCCCTAGGATGTTGATAGTGGGGGAATCAGCAATGGTAATGCCATTGAATGTCAAGGGGAAATGGTTAGATTCTCTCTTGTTGGAGTTTATCATTGCCAGGCACTTGTGTGGCACGAATGTTACTTGCCACTTATCAGCCCAAGCCTGGATATTGTCCAAGTCTTGCTGCATTTCTACATGGACTGCTTCAGTATCTGAGGAGTTGCGAATGGTGCTGAACGTTGTGCAATCATCAGCGAACATCCCCACTTCTGACCTTATGATTGAAGTAAGGTCATTGATGAAGCAGCTGAAGATGGTTGGGCCTAGGATAGTACCCTGAGGAACTCCTGCAATGATGTCCTGGAGCTCAGATGATTGACCTCCAACAACCATAACCATCTTCCTTTGCACTAGGTATGACTCCAACCAACGGAGAGTTTTCCCCCTGATTCCCATTGACTTCAATTTTGCTAAGGCTCCTTGATGCCATACTCAGTCAAATGCTGCCTTGATGTCAAGGGCAGTCACTCTCACCTCACCTCTTGAGTTCAGCTCTTTTGTCCATGTTTGAACCAAGGCTGTAATGATGTCAGGAGCTGAGTGGTCCTGGAGGAACCCAAACTGAGCATCGCTAAGCAGGTTATTGCTAAGCAAGCGCCACTTGATGGCACTGTTGATGACGCCTTCCATCACTTTACTGATGATTGAGAGTAGGCTGATGGGGCGGTAATTGGCCGGGTTCGACTTGTCCTTCTTTTTGTGTACAGGACATACTTGGGCACTTTTCACTTTTGCAGGGTAGATGCCAGTGTTGTAGCTGTACTGGAACAGCTTGGCTCGGGGCGCCTTCATCAGACATGACTTTTACAAATCCGTGCTGGCTCTCCCTAATCAGCTGAAAATTTCAATGTGTTCAGTCACCCTATCATAATTATAGGCTCTAGTAATTTCCTGGCAACAGATGTTAGGCTAACTCGTCTATAATTTCCTGGTTTCCCACCTCTCACCATTCTTAAATAGAGAAGTGACATGTGCAGTTTTCCAAACTAGAGGTACTATTGCTGAATTGAGGGAACTTTGGAAGATTATAGTTAGGGCATATGCAATGTTCTCATCTACTTCCATTAAATCCCTGGGATGGGAGCCATCTGGTCCTGGGGATTTACCCTCTTCTAGTGCCATTATTTTCTTCATTACTTTTATTTTACTTATGTCAATGCTGGTGAGTCCCTGTCCCTGATTCAGTATTAGCTTTCTTGGAATTTCCGGCATGCTGATCTCTTCCTCCACTGTAAATACTGGAGCAAAGTACTTATACAACATGTTCACCATTTTCTTATTTCATTGACAATGTCACCATTATCAGCTTTTAAGGGGCGAACATTGCTCCTGCCACCCTCTTTTTCCTTATATAATTGTACAAAATGTTTGTGTTGATTTTGATATCCACTGCAAGTTTCTTTTCATATTCTCTTTTGTAGCTTTTACTATCCGTTTTGTTACCCTTTGCTGTTCTTTGTATTTTTCCCATTTTCCAGGATTTTTTTTTGCATTTTTATATGCTTTTTCTTTGAGCTTTATGTTGTTTCTTTAAATTGCCATGGATTTTTTCCCACAAATGCAACTTTGACCTCTTAGGAGTATAAACTGGTTCTATATCACATTAAATTTTTGAACAACTCCCACTGATCTTCTGTTGTTTTACTGTCACAAGAGTTTTGTTTTTTTTAAACTAAGAGGTCTGTGTGCCTTTAAGATTGAGAGAAAGGACTTTCTGTGAGCCCTGAATGCTGACACTTGGTGTTTGAAGTGTGCAGGCTGTAAAACCTGTATCCAAGCAACAGGAGGATTTTTGACTGTCTTGTGACTAGGTTGTTGCAAGGTTAGTTTCAGTTTTGCAATGTGAAACAGACCAGGGAGCTGTGAGCAGCTAACAGTGAGCTGGTTGTGGTTGTGATTGTGATTTGCTGATAGACCAGAGAAAAGATCTACTGTCTCTGCAACAGAAACTTTGCATCTCTTAGAAAGAAATACTGCATTGAAGGTGTGGTTTTGACCTGATTGAAGAGAGAGAAAAGACTCAGGAAAAGAGGAGTTGCTACACTCTGTGGAGGAACACTGCTTTGCTGAGCGGAAGCCTTGCATTTTTAAAGGTAATGGACTTCTGCTGCCTCCAGTCTCAAGAATCCCTGGCTTAAGAGTGAGTCCTGTTGCCTTTTGAGTTTTTGGAAGGTCCTGAAATCTCAAGAAAGTTTCTACTGTGAGACTGCTACTTTAAAATTTAAGTAAACCTGTTGCTACACCTTTTGCTGAAAGATCTGTGTGACGCCTGCTGCAGACGAATTGCCTTGAACTCCTACCCATCACAGACTGTTCATTAATCTCACCTGGAGAGAATTTGGATAGGATCTGATTATTCGACTCAGGGACACCTCCCTGATCCGGAAATATCCTACCAGACTGTAACAACTAATTATTTTGTTATTCCTGAGAAACCGTTGCAACTTAAAACAACCTTTCAAAACCGGTTAACTGTTGTTTTTTGAATGTATGTGTGTGTACATGAGCGTTAGGAAGAAGAAGAAGTTATAAAATCTTTTCATACATATAGATTTATCTCATCATTTAAAACTTGGTTTATTAATAATTATTAATTTTGTTATTGTTTAAAGAAACCTGGTTTGGCGTGCTTTATTCTGGGGGATATATAAAGGGTTTAATTTGGCTAATTTCTGGTAGGTGGGAAACTTTACTAATATGCTGTGAACTGTGGAGAAGTGGGACTGAATTAACATCGCATTACGCCTGCCTTGCCCCGTTTACTGTGGACAGTCTCTGTCTCATCGCATTCAAGTCAGCCTTACCTAAATCTACAATCTTAGGAGCTGTTTCATGTTTCTATATGATCGCTATTAGTTAAATATTCACACACCGTTAGGCTGTTAACTAAATCTGGCTCATTACTCATTACTCAATCTAATTTGGCATGCCCCCTTGTCAATTCTAGGATATGTTGTTGCAGAAAACTATCCAGGACACACTCATAAATTCGCTAACTTTCTGACGTGCTAATCTGCTTATCCAATCTATATGAAAGTTGAAATTCCCCCATCAAAACCACTCAGGCTTTGCTGCATGTTTGTCTAATCTCTGCATTTATACAATCTACCACTTTACAGCTACTGCCAGGGGGCCTTTTCACAACTCTCACTACAGTCTTAAATCCTTTTCCGTTTCTTAATTCTACCTATAAAATCTCCACTGTCTGCTTACCTCTTGTTATATCCTCTCATATCATTGAAGTGATTTCATCCTTAATCACTAAGGCTACTCCTCCCTCCCTACCACTTTCCCTGTCTTTCCTATTGACCTGGTATGGTTAGTTCCCAGTCCTTGCAGCCACTTCTCAGAAATGGCTAACATGTCATGCCCTCCAGTTGAATTTGCATCTAGAAATCGTAGAGTCATTACTGCACAGAAGGAGGCCATTCAGCCCATCAAGTCCATGCCGGCTCTTTGTAGAGCCATTTAGTCAATCCCATTCCCCCCGCTCTATCCCCGTTGCCCTGTCAGTTTATTTCCCTCAAGTGCCCATCCAATTTCCGTTTGAAATCATTGATTGTTTCTGCTTCCACCATCCTCGTGGGCAGCAAGTTCCAGGTCATTAGCACTCGCTGTGTAAAAACATTCTTCCTCACATCCCCCCTCTATTTCTTGCCCACAACCTTATATCTCATTCAATTTGTTCTTTATACTCCACGCGTTTGTATAAAGAATGCTTATATGGGGGGGACACACACACTATCCTGTCCTTCAACTGTAATATTTTACTCATGTATTTATTTCTGTCTCATGGTTTGATCACTTTACATCTTTTAGTTTTCCCTTTACCTGTAGTGCCTAAAGCAGAATTTCTGACTGTTAGTCTACTCTCATTCCCTTTGTTTTGAGCTATTATTGATACTACCTTTTCTACCTGAGCCCTCCTTCCTCGCACCATCTCCTCCCTTTACTGGTTTAAAGTCCTTATGATCACCCTTTTCACTAGGACACTGGTCCCAGCCTGGTTCAGGTGGAGCCCATGCCAGCAGTACAGGTCCTTCCTGTTGCAGTATTGGTGACAGTGTTCCATGAAATGGTCAATATGAACTACAGTGACTGTGTCCTCCTCCTCCCTCTCCAATATCCTTTCAAGCTGCTATGAGATGTCCCTCACTCTGGCACTAGGTAGGCAACATAACATGTGGGACTCTTGATCCTACTTACAAAGGATGGTATCTGTCCCTCTAATTATTGAATCCCCTACAACTACCACATTATACTCCCTTCCTCCTTCCGACAGCCTTCTGCTCCAAGGCGTCACGGTCTGCATTCTGGCTATCCTTATCCTCACAAGTAGCAAGTACATTGTTCTCCTTGAATAGGATCAGTTTCTGTGGATGCTCATTCTCTATCCCACCAATCAGCTCATTCCCTTGTCCTGATGTCACTTTTGTTGTTTTTATCTTTCTCCCTGACGCTCTTGCTCTCTCACCTCTGGGCTCTCCAGTTCTTGATTATCAGATGCTAAAGATACTAAATGCACAAGTATAGTATATATAATTATATTAATACTTAACCTATATACTTGCCTTAAAACCCTTGAGTTCTGCTGCTCCTCTCTCTGTTGACTCAGATGTGATGTCACTTGTTGAATTTTTCCCTGCCCCTGTTTTAGTCTCTGCTTTGCTGCACTGATGTTGTTGCCTTGTTCTCACACTGCTTTTAAATGCTTTACTCTCCTGATGTGCTTTGCTGTACTGGCAAGAAGGGCTATTGACTGCCGACATGGCTCATGACTCCGGCTCATAACCCCCATACACATACAATGAGAGCCATGCTGCCACACGAAATGTGATAGAGCAGACCATTGGCAGCATGAAGCAATGATTCCATTGCCGGCATTTCTCCAGAGGGGCCCTGTTATGCTTGGCTGAACAGTTAGCAAAATATCAGATGAGCAGGTCAGGAGGAGGTGACAGAAGAGAAGGCAGAGGAATGGAGGCTGAAACCTAGACAGCCCTTTCTGCCTGGACTGTATGTGAAGAGCTAATTTGAGTGCGATACCATTAAATTCAACCACAATTCCCCATTCACCAACAGCTGCCACACTCCTTACCTTCCACCCATTACTGACCATCTGATCATCATCTTGGCCGCAATTCCAGAACAAAAGCCAAAACACAATACATATTCCAAACCAAATTTACAAATTAACCATGCCATATTGCATTCAAAATGAAACTAATCACCCTTGTGCATTCCCTCAGTGTGTATCTTCTGTTTGCCTTTGCCTGTCCTAATGCTCCTCCGACGTGCTACCCCAGTGCCTGCAGTATGGCTGGCGGAAGGCTGCTGACTTTCAGTGGGAGAGACTGCAGATAGCCTTGGAGGAGGACTTTGAGCAGCTCTGGGTCTAAGAGGCTTGGCTTCAGAATGCACTATCTCTACATGGGCTGCAGCAGTCTGTGCTGGCTGGCTGACTGACAGGCAATAACAAGGGCACTGGCAGAGTGGTGGTATGGGATCGTGATCCTGAGAGAGGATAGCAGGTTTGTGCTCCAAGGAGCCACTGCCACTCCCCTGGACTTCTCAGCAATCCTAGTAATCTGTTGGAGGACAGATTGCTGGACTGCTGTGACACATTGCAAGCTTCTTTGAACACTGGAATCCGTAGCCATGCATGGCAGCAAGCTGACCTTGCATGACATCAGTTTGAGCGTCCACTGCAGAACTCAAGGCTGTTGGTAAAAGCTGCTTGTGGTGCAATGGAACCTGAGACATCAGCCATCAGATGCTGCATCATGGTTGGCTACCAGTTCCATGCTGGAGAGGATGGCTCCAAACTCAGCGCAAAGCGCGATACAAATTTGGTGCCAGACTCCTCCCTGCTCCTTGACATTGAGCAGGCATCCCAATGCATTAAGCATTTTGGTGTGTAGACCCATCAGCTGTTTTCTGTAGAATGGCCCATCGAAGTGCTCACCTGAGTCCTGCAGCAGAACTTGTGTGCGACCTCACCCTCTGGCAAGTGGCACCTTTACTATCCCTGCCTTCTGCCCTGGCTGTATCGCACTCATGCCCGGTATCTCACCATGTGCAGATCTTACCTTTGTTCTATCCTCTAAAATATGTGCAGTGTCAGTATGTGAACTGGTGGCTGCGAGTGTGAAATCAAGTGACGATGTGTCTTCACTGTAGTCTTGGTCTTCCTCCACTGCCTAGCCAGATTTCAGTTCTTGGGTGTCTGAAAGAAAAAAGGGACAACGGGTAAGGTGAGGGGAGAGGGAAAATTAAGAATTGCATGTTTACACCATCTGCAGTTTGTAAGTCAGAAGAGATTGTGGGATGAGGGACAAGTGGGAAGTAAGGACGAGAATTAAGTATGAGGATACAGTCAGCTCGATCCCCCCACCCATTTTTTGGGTCTATCTAATTTAGCATTGTGTTTATTATTCTACAAGACAATGTTTTCTTTGCATAGTGCTCTTTCTCAAAGCTTTGTGGCAATCATTAGTATTCAAACTCATCCTTCACTAGGGCTTGCACTTGAGCCCACTACCTTCTGGTACTAAGTCAGTAAAAATGTGTTGGGTAAACCCATTTGTAAGTTCTCAGGATACCCCTGCCAGCAGTATAGCTGAGGTCTGATAGCATTTCACATATTGTATGAAGGTGAGTCATAGAGTCAGACAATGATCTTCCCTGCCTGTATTTATTTAATAAGGATCATAGTTGTGTTTATAAAATTCAACTGGATATTTAATAGTCAAACTCTTGTCACTAAACTTAATTTTACAGTTTACTACACAGATGGAACCTTACTCACAATGCATTCACGCTGTAGGAATAATGCTGAGAGGGATTTACTCCTGAGTTTGCTTTAGGTTTATACTAGCTCTTTCAAAAACTGGAATTGCCTGGGTTTTATGACTGTTGAGCTACTGACATTTTTGCTTCAGGTGATGTTTCTGATGATGTCAAAATACCTGTGCACAGGAGAATTACATTTGTGAACAGAGATTTTCTGTATTTTTACGAAGAGGGACAACAAATTCTCAAAACTTTTATTAAATTTCCAATTGTTCTCCTGCCTTGTTGGCAAAGTTTCAGCTGTGTCCAAGCACATCTCTGCATTTTTGAACCTGATCTGTAAAGGAAATTGTTTGTACTGCAGTAAGGTGCTGGGAATTTCAATTCTGGATGTGAAGTTTTATGCAATCTCTGATATTGCTACTGTTACTCCCTGTTCACATATCTTTTTTCATCCGGTGAAGTGCAAATCACCTCACTACAACATTAAGGTTGGTTAATATCACTTCTAACAAATGTTACATTTAATAATATTGCTAGTTGCTCAATGGGTAAATGCATGAACTGGTGCAGCACCAAGCCATACAAATCCCAAGGTCTGAGGTTCAGTCATTGGTTTGTGCAGTGTTTGTTAGCCTCAGTCAGTTACTGGCAAAGGTGCTGCAGATGGAATAAGCATCCCTGGGCCAGGGGCTGCAGTGAGCCAGGATCCCAGAAGCTGCTTTAGCATTGATGCATTTAAGGGGAAGCTAGATAAATACATGAAGGAGAAGGGTATATAAGGATATGTTGGTGGGGTTAGTTGAACTAGGATGGGAGGAGGCTTTTATGGAGCATAAACACCAGTATGGACCTGTTGGACCGAAAGGCCTGTTGCTAAGCTGTAAATTCTGTGTGATACTATCCAACTAGCATGATTGCCAGAAATTAATATGTATAAGGATAGTGTCAGGGTCAAAAGTGATGGCCTCCAGGATATTCCACTAACATTTATTGTCTAGGTTCACACACGAAGGACAACTACTTGGGGTGAGATGTGGGTGGATTCTTAGCATCTGTGGAATCATATCAATGCAATTCAGTGAAAGGGAAATGTGGAGTGAGTTGAGGGTTAAGAGAGAAAACAGAACTGCAGTAGTTGTTGGAACCTGGCACTTCATTGATAATCTTAATTGAGTGCAAAATACTTTAAAATATTTTAACAAGTTGTATATTTTGATCAGTCTGCCTATAAAGCTACAGTAACTAGCATGGCAATTAGTGAAGACAGCTCTCTGCTTTGTGCTGCTGATCACCGTGGACACATCTACATCTTTCACATTCTTCAGTATGCACTTCATGGACCTGAAATACACCCTCCAGAAAGTAAGGATGGAATTTAATCAAATACTTGATGCATTTTGAACAAATTGCTGAAACTGAACGTACTGTAACTAATCTTTTGAATAAATTAATTTTCTTGCAAAGCAATGGCATGTTGGAGGGCTCATGAGTGCAGTGTTACAAGGTAAGCTGGAAGTTCCAGAAATGGATGTGATAATGAATGTATTGAAAATTGAATATGCTCTGTATTCCCTAAAAGGAAATACTTTGTTTATTTCATAGCCTTTCTAATTAGCTGAATACACTACCAAAATCCTAATATAAATATTCAGTAGTGTTAATCATTTTGTGTTAATGTTTTCAGAAACAAAAATTGTCTTCCATTTGTTCCTCTTCTCTCCTGAGGGCATGAAAAGGATTTTACACCGGATTAGAATATGTAGGGAATATACTTTGTATTTCATGTCCTTTTCTGCTCTATAAAATCTTTAAGCAAGCACTTAAATAACTCTTTGTGGTACTGTTCCCAATTGATATTCCTGCATCTTATGACTTTAAAAGACATTGGTGAAACATCAAATGCTGAAAATGCTACTATAGCATTTTTTTCTATATGCTTCAGGAATGTTTTCTGGAATTTTGTGGATTTATTCAAAAACCGGCTCTGATCATATATTTTCTGAAAGAGGGTCAGTCATTCAGGCTGCAACTGTTTGTTTCCTTGCACAGCACCAGAAGGTGATGTTTAATAGCTCTCTGCCAGGACATGTCTAGTGATGTAGAGGGTAAATATATTTTAAGCAACCACACTCAATTTCTGTCCATTGTGTTTACAGTATTACGCTGGTGGAAGAGCATCAATTGCTGCTTACATCTTCTGTGGATTGTACTGTGAAGCTTTGGAATGTCAAAGGAGAGTTTATAGGTCAGTACCTGAAGATCACAAGAACTGAATCTGTTATGCTGCACTCGAGCAGTCCTTGCTTTTTTTCATTGCACAGATGATGCCTGCACTGTTTCATGTAACTTGGTATTGAACTGAGAGTGGAGGGCTAGTAGTCTGGATTTATCATTTCTAGAGCTCAATTATTTGGCCCATTAACTGCATTTCCCACTCATATTTGAGTGTAACAGAAATGTATTCAGAAGATGTGTTTTGTTGTGTAGAAATTTATTTCATTTTATAAAACTTTATATTTTTAATATTTCTTCAAGAGTTTGTGTCACTGATCACTTCAGATTGGTTCTTTCTCTGACTCAGCACTTGTTGGCCCCTTCGAATATACATTGGTGTAACTCATAGCCATGTCTTAGGAAATCTATACCAAGTATAGTAGGGTGTCTTTATGTTTCTTTTCTGATGTCATCTATTTTATGTGAGGAAATTTGTATGCAGGATCCTGCCTAACCGGAAGGTGAGCTCTTCCTTTGTCCTAATGGTGATGAATGACCTGAGGTTGGCACCTGGATAGTTTCTTTATGGATGTGAAATGTAATTTGAGAGGATTTCTGCATAAGGGTTATTTTACAGTGGGTTGGATTTATTGGCCGTCTTTTGCTATAGTTTTTGACTAATGGTGAAGGAAACTTTTAATACTGCTTTGTCTGCATAAGAAAGATATGGGTTATTGTCCTGTGACTGGGTCCTCAATGAATCTCCACACACTCTAGGCACTTTACGTATGGACAATAAATGCTGACCTTGCCAGCGATACCTACTTCCCATGAACAAATTGTTACAGCCAGGTGAGAATGGGGTCTCAGGCCCCCCTCTTGCCCTTCCTGTTATTTGACCACAACAGAGTTTATTCCTTTTTTGAACAGTGGCTGTGCCTACCACCTCAGTGAGCATTTTACCTTTTTCCTTTAATGTGATCGTGAAAGAACCAATTGGACAGGTTTCCTTAGTTTAAACAAGAAAGAGGTAAGTTTATTATACTTAACATTCTAACCCCGATTTAAAAATATGCTACACATTCATGCACACATTCACATGAGATTCACACACACACAAATAGATTACAGGAGGGAAAATAGATTTGGTGGTTGGATTAAAGTCCAGAATAAATGGAACTTAAATACAGTCTGTAAAGTGGATGATCCAGTAGTCCTCAGTTGAAGCTGTATTCTTGAAGTTCTTGGTTGGCTTGCTACACTCAATGTTTTCCTGAAGGCAGAGTCTGTAGTTGGCTCTTTTCCCCTGATTGCTGCCTGTAGCAGTCTGTAGGCTTGGAGGATCCCCCAATCGCAGACGGTTTTCAAACTTGATGTTTTCTGGGGAGAGAGAGAGAGGGAAAGGGAGGCATGCAGATTTTTGCTATAGCACTCTCAGTTACTGCTTGTCTTCTGTCTGTGTAACAAAACTTCTAATTTCTTCAGCTATGAACAGACGGTCACCTGGTTCTCTCAATCCCCTTTGTTTCTAATGAGGTTTTTCTGGAACCTTCTAATGAAAATCAATGGTCTGTATACCCCAGGATGCCCATTCACACTTGGAGGGTGTTGGTTCTTTCAAAGTTATCATGTGAGGATGGCCTTGACTGTTGTGCTGATGAAGCCATTTTAGGTAATTCAGTCACTAAGAGCAAGCCATTTTCCTGGCTGGGGGGCTTGTTAGTCTTTTTGTCTCCACTTCAATCTCCTGGTATTTCAGATGTAAATGGCAGAGGCCATCTTGGCTGCTAGTCTTTTAAAAGTTACTGTAGGGAACTTTCCCATTAAAAGTCTAATGTAAGTTTCCAACCAATGAAATTAATATTTCCCATTTGGCATATAGGGTTTTCCTGACACCTCTGTACCACGTAGAATGAAATGTGACGATAAGAGCATTTCATTAAAGGAGTGGAAAAGAAAACGAGGAAAGCAAACATTCATTCTCATTCACACCCAAATTCACTCATGAACCTTACTTTTAGTGATTTCTGTACCTGGACACTCAAATTTATTTGCTCTTCCACAGTTTCTAGTCTCTTGCCATTTAGAAAATGTTACGATGTCTTTCTTAGATCTAAATTGGACTATCTCACACTTCCCACATTGAAATCCATCTGCTACAGTTTTGCCTACACATTTAATCTTTATGTCCCTTTGTAACTTCCCACTTCCAAATACACAACTTAATGTTCCAACCAACCTAATAGCATTTGCAAACTTGGATATACAACTCTCCATTCCTTCATCCACATCATATGATGAAAAGCAGTACAGGTTTAATACAATTCCACCAGAGTATATTTCCCTATCTCTACTCTTTGTCTCTTACCTTGCAACCAACTTGTGTCCTAAGGTTACTCCAATTCCATGGCCTCACGTCTTTGCTAATAATTGTGAAACCTCAACAGATGTCATCTGGAAGTCTATTTAGTCAACATTCATAGACACGCGACTATCCACCTTGTTAGTGACCGCCCCTCAAAAAATTCAACGACGTAGTCAGGTATTAACTACCCTTCACAAATCCATGCTGACTCTCTTTGATCAGCTCAAACTTGTTTGAATACTCAGTCACACTGTCCTTTGTGACAGACGGACAGTAAAGATAAAATGATACTTGATTTTGCAACAGTGTTTTAAATTCCTCTTTAAAGAAAAATATTATTTTGCAAAACCACAATTTTCATGACTTGGACCACATGCCTGTCAAAAATTTGTATGTGAATTCAGACATTCAATCCAGTTTTTTTTTATTTTCAGAGAGGTGATTCTTCAAGAAATTAAAAAACTCATTTCCTCTTTCTATTAAAACACACGTAGACGAACAAAAGGTTCGCAGAGCCAGGCAGGCTGCAGTTCTGGCTGAGGAATTTACTCTTGTACAGAAGTCTTTACCACCAAGAAGAACAAGAGCAACAGGTGCATGGAAACACCACTACTTCCAAGTTCCCCTCAAGTCACACACCATTCTGATGTGACTGTTTCTTCATTGTCTATGGGTCAAAATCCTAGAACTCCCTACCTAACAGCACTGTGGGAGTATCTTAACCACAATGGGCAATAAATGCCTGCCTTACCAGTAATGCCTACATCCCATGAATAAATTAAGTCCTCACCCCCCAAAAAACATGCATTTCCTGGGGTAGCCCTCAGATTGGAAAGGAAGCTCTTGCATGAACCTGTTGGAAGGATTTGTAGAATTATTGCAAAGGCTATGGACCCTGGCAATATTCCGGCAATAGTACTGAAGACCTGTGCTTCAGAACTTTCTGCGCCCCTAGCCAAGCTGTCCCAGTACAGCTACAACACTGGCATCTACCCGGCAGTGTGGAAAGTTGCCCAGGTATGTCCTGTACACAAAAACCAGGACAAATCCAACCCGGCCAATCAGTCCACTCTCAATCATCAGTAAAGTGATGGAAGTTGTTGTCGACAGTGCTATCAAGCGGCACTTGCTTAGCAATAACTTGCTCAGTGATGCTCAGTTTGGGTTCCGCCAGGGCCACTCAGCTCCTGACCTCATTACAGCCTTGCTTCAAACATGGACAAGAGCTGAACTCGAGAGGTGAGGTGAGAGTGACTGCCCTTGACATCAAGGCAGCATTTGACCGAGTATGGCATCAAGGAGCCATAGCAAAACTGAAGTTAGAATTAGAATTAGAACATTACAGCGCAGTACAGGCCCTTCAGCCCTCGATGTTGCGCCGACCTGTGACCTACACTATTCCATTTTCATCCATATGTCTATCCAATGACCACTTAAATGCCCTTAAAGTTGGCGAGTCTACTACTGTTGCAGGCAGGGCGTTCCACGCCCCTACTACTCTCTGAGTAAAGAAACTACCTCTGACATCTGTCCTATATCTATCACCCCTCAACTTAAAGCTATGTCCCCTCGTGTTTGCCATCACCATCCGAGGAAAAAGACTCTCACTATCCACCCTATCTAACCCTCTGATTATCTTATATGTCTCTATTAAGTCACCTCTCCTCCTCCTTCTCTCCAACGAAAACAACCTCAAGTCCCTCAGCCTTTCCTCGTAGGACCTTCCCTCCATACCAGGCAACATCTTAGTAAATCTCCTCTGCACCCTTTCCAAAGCTTCCACATCCTTCCTATAATGCGGTGACCAGAACTGCACGCAATACTCCAGGTGCGGTCTCACCAGAGTTTTGTACAGCTGCAGCATGACCTCGTGGCTCCGAAACTCGATCCCCCTACTAATAAAAGCTAACACACCATATGCCTTCTTAACATCCCTATTAACCTGGGTGGCAACTTTCAGGGATTTATGTACCTGGACACCAAGATCTCTCTGTTCATCTACACTACCAAGAATCTTCCCATTAGCCCAGTACTCTGCATTCCTGTTACTCCTTCCAAAGTGAATCACCTCACACTTTTCCGCATTAAACTCCATTTGCCATCTCTCAGCCCAGCTCTGCAGCCTATCTATGTCCCTCTGTACCCTACAACATCCTTCGGTACTATCCACAACTCCACCGACCTTCGTGTCATCCGCAAATTTACTAACCCACCCTCTACACCCTCTTCCAGGTCATTTATAAAAATGACAAACAGCAGTGGCCCCAAAACAGATCCTTGCGGTACACCACTAGTAACTAAACTCCAGGATGAACATTTGCCATCAACCACCACCCTCTGTCTTCTTTCAGCTAGCCAATTTCTGATCCAAAGCTCTAAATCACCTTCAACCCCATACTTCCGTATTTTCTGCAATAGCCTACCATGGGGAACCTTATCAAACGCCTTACTGAAATCCATATACACCACATCCACTGCTTTACCCTCATCCACCTGTTTGGTCACCTTCTCGAAAAACTCAATAAGGTTTGTGAGGCACGACCTACCCTTCACAAAACCGTGCTGACTATCGCTAATGAACTTATTCTTTTCAAGATGATTATAAATCCTGTCTCTTATAACCTTTTCCAACATTTTACCCACAACCGAAGTAAGGCTCACAGGTCTATAATTACCAGGGCTGTCTCTACTCCCCTTCTTGAACAAGGGGACAACATTTGCTATCCTCCAGTCTTCCGGCACTATTCCTGTCGACAATGACGACATAAAGATCAAGGACAAAGGCTCTGCAATCTCCTCCCTGGCTTCCCAGAGAATCCTAGGATAAATCCCATCTGGCCCAGGGGACTTATCTATTTTCACACTTTCCAAAATTGCTAACAACTCCTCCTTGTGAACCTCAATCCTATCTAGCCTAGTAGTCTGAATCTCAGTATTCTCCTCGACAACATTTTCTTTCTCTACTGTAAATACTGATGAAAAATATTCATTTAACGCTTCCCCTATCTCCTCTGATTCCACACACAACTTCCCACTACTATCCTTGATTGGCCCTAATCTAACTCTAGTCATTTTTTTATTCCTGGTATGCCTATAGAAAGTTTTAGGGTTTTCCTTGATCCTATCCGGCAATGACTTCTCGTGTCCTCTCCTTGCTCTTCTTAGCTCTCCCTTTAGATCCTTCCTGGCTAGCTTGTAACTCTCAAGCGCCCTAACTGAGCCTTCACGTCTCATCCTAACATAAGCCTTCTTCTTCCTCTTGACAAGCGCTTCAACTTCTTTAGTAAACCACGGCTCCCTCGCTCGACAACTTCCTCCCTGCCTGACAGGTACATACTTATCAAGGACACGCAGTAGCTGCTCCTTGAATAAGCTCTACATTTCGATTGTGCCCATCCCCTGCAGTTTCCTTCCCCATCCTACGCATCCTAAATCTTGCCTAATCGCATCATAATTTCCTTTCCCCCAGCTATAATTCTTGCCCTGCGGTATATACCTGTCCCTGCCCATCGCTAAGGTAAACCTAACCGAATTGTGATCACTATCACCAAAGTGCTCACCTACATCTCAATCTAACACCTGGCCGGGTTCATTACCCAGTACCAAATCCAATGTGGCATCGCCCCTGGTTGGCCTGTCTACATACTGTGTCAGAAAACCCTCCTGCGCACACTGGACAAAAACTGACCCATCTAAAGTACTCGAACTATAGTATTTCCAGTCAATAT
Source organism: Heterodontus francisci (assembly GCF_036365525.1). NCBI lineage: Eukaryota > Metazoa > Chordata > Chondrichthyes > Heterodontiformes > Heterodontidae > Heterodontus > Heterodontus francisci. The sequence continues at coordinate 253,060,500 of NC_090371.1, read as the reverse complement.
TTGGAAAGTTAAAGTCCCCCATAACAACTACCCTGTTACTCTCGCCCCTGTCGAGAATCATCTTCGCTATCCTTTCTTCTACATCTCTGGAACTATTCGGAGGTCTATAGAAGACTCCCAACAGGGTGACCTCTCCTCTCCTGTTTCTAACCTCGGCCCATACTACCTCCGTAGACGAGTCCTCAAACGTCCTTTCTGCCGCTGTAATACTCTCCTTGATTAACAATGCCACACCCCCTCCTCTTTTACCATCTTCTCTGTTCTTACTGAAACATCTAAATCCCGGAACCTGCAACATCCATTCCTGCCCCTGCTCTACCCATGTCTCCGAAATGGCCACTACTTCGAGATCCCAGGTACCAACCCATGCTGCAAGCTCACCCACCTTATTCCGGATGCTCCTGGCATTGAAGTAGACACACTTTAAACCAAGTTCTTGCTTGCCAGTGCCCTCTTGCGTCCTTGTAACCTTATCCCTGACCTCACTACTTTCAACATCCTGTACACGGGAACTACAATTTAGGTTCCCATTCCCCTGCTGAATTAGTTTAAACCCCCCCGAAGAGCACTAGCAAATCTCACCCCCAGGATATTGGTACCCCTCTGGTTCAGGTGAAGACCATCCTGTTTGTAGAGGTCCCACCTACCCCAGAAAGAGCCCCAATTATCCAGGAAACCAAAACCCTCCCTCCTACACCATCCCTGCAGCCACGTGTTCAACTCCTCTCTCTCCCTATTCCTCGCTTCGCTATCACGTGGCACGGGCAACAACCCAGAGATAACAACTCTGTTTGTTCTCGCTCTAAGCTTCCACCCTAGCTCCCTGAATTTCTGCCTTAAATCCCCATCTCTCTTTCTACCTATGTCGTTGGTGCCTATGTGGACCACGACTTGGGGCTGCTCCCCCTCCCCCTTAAGGATCCCAAAAACACGATCCGAGACATCACGAACCCTGGCACCTGGGAGGCAACACACCAACCGTGAGTCTCTCTCGTTCCCACAGAACCTCCTATCTGTTCCCCTAACTATGGAGTCCCCAATGACTAATGCTCTGCTCCTCTTCCCCCTTCCCTTCTGAGCAACAGGGACAGACTCTGTGCCAGAGACCTGTACCCCATTGCTTACCCCTGGTAAGTCGTCCCCCGCAACAGTATCAAAAAAGGTATACCTGTTGTTGAGGGAAACGGCCACAGGGGATCCCTGCACTGCCTGCTGGTCCCCTCTCCTTCCCCTGACGGTAACCCATCTACCTACTTCTTTTACCTGAGGTGTGACTACCTCCCCATAACTCCTCTCAATAACCCCCTCCGCCTCCCGAATGATCCGAAGTTCATCCAGCTCCAGCTCCCTAACGCGGTTCTCGAGGAGCAGCCACCACCCAAATATATAGTTTTCACTTACCCAGCAGTCCCCTGGTCCTCCGAAAACAAAAGGGAATTAACTTTTAACTTACACTGAAATTGACCTCCCAGCTGTAAGTTCGCTCCGTACCTCTGCTTCTGTCCAAGCTGCTGCAACCAAAACTAAAAGAAATTGATTTTAAACTACCCAAATATATAGTTTTCACTTACCCAGCAGTCCCCTGGTCCTCCGAAAACAAAAGGGAATGGGAATCAGGGGGAAACTCTCCATTGGTTGGAGTCATACCAAGCGCAAAGGAAGATGGTTGTGGGTTATTGGAGGTCAAGCATCTCAGCTCCAGGGCATCACTGCAGGAGTTCCTCAGGGTAGTGTCCTAGGCCCAACCATCTTCAGCTGCTTCATCAATGACCTTCCTTCAATCATAAGGTCAGAAGTGGGGATGTTTGCTGATGATTGCACAATGTTCAGCACCATTCACGACTCCTCAGATACTGAAGCAGTCCGTGTAGAAATGCAGCAAGACCTGGACAATATCCAGGCTTGGGCTGATAATTGGCAAGTAACATTTGCACCACACAAGTGCCTGGCAATGACCATCTCCAACAAGAGAGAATCTAACCATCTCCCTTTGACATTAAATGGCATTACGATCGCTGAATCCCCCACTATCAACATCCTGGGGGTTACCATGGACCAGAAACTGAACTGGAGTAGCCATATAAATACCGTGGCTACAAGAGCAGGTCAGAGGCTAGGAATCCTGTGGCGAGATCTCACCTCCTGACTTCCCAAAGCCTGTCCACCATCTACAAGGCACAAGTTGGGAGTGTGATGGGATAGTCTCCACTTGCCTGGATGGGTGCAGCTCCAACAACCTCAAGAAGCTCAGCATCATCCAGGACAAAGCAGCCCACTTGATTGGCACCCCATCCACAAATATTCACTCCCTCCACCATCGACGCAAAATGGCAGCAGTGTGTACCATCTCCAAGATGCACTGCAGCAGCGCACCAAGGCTCCTTAGACAGCACCTTCCAAACCCCGCGACCTCTACCATGTAGAAGGACAAGGGCAGCTGATGCATGGGAGCACCACCACCTGCAAGTTCCCCTTCAAGGCACACACCATCCTGACTTGGAACTATATTGCTGTTCTTTCACTGTTGCTGGGTTAAAATCCTGGAACTCCCTTCCTAACAGCACTGTGGGTGTACCTACCCTACATAGATTACAGCGATTAAAGAAGCCAGCTCATCACCACCTGCTCGAGGGCAATTAAGGATGAGTAATAAATGCTGGCCTAGCCAGCGATGCCCACATCCCATGAATGAATAAAAAAAGATTAATAACATGGTAGTGACATCAAAATATCATCATATAATTTTCTTAGATTTCTGTTTGGCTGATCTCCAGAAACAGGTTGCCTAGAGAGAACACGGATTAGAGTTTATGGGCAACTTTTTTGGATCAAAGGATATGATATGCAAGATATTTCTAAACATGCAGCAAAGTAGGTTTGGCTTTCATTAAGGCCAGCAAGGAGGAATAATGGGAGTGCATCTCAGGAGACAGAGAAGATGCATCCGAGGATGCAAACTTTCCAAAAATTACTAAATACTGGAGAAAGGCAAGTGTCACTTTTTTTTAGAAAGGAGGCAAAAGTGACCCATAAACTACAGAGCAGTGAGTTTTTCATCTGTTGTGGATAAAGTTGTGGAAACCCTTATTAAAGTCAAGATCATGGAGCACCTGGATAAAAATCATAAATAGCCAATATGGGTCCATGAAGGGGTGATCTTGCCAATCTAACACTGATTTTCTTTGGGAGTGTGATAAAGGAGCTCGATAGAGGTAGGACAATGAATGTAGTGAACTTGAATTTCAGTAAGATATTTAATACATTTCCTCTGGAAAGACTTGTAATGAAAATAAAGAAAACGCGAATTTTTTTTATTTCTTCCATGGGATGCGGGCATCACTGTCAAGGCCAGCATTTGTTGCCCAATCCGAATTGTCCTTGACAACTGAATGGCTTGCCAGACCATTTCAGAGGGTAGTTAAGAGTCAACCACATTGCAGTGGGTCTGGAGTCACATGTAGGCCCGACCAGGTAAGGACAGCAGATTTCCTTCCCTAAAGGACATCAGTGAACCAGATGGGTTTTTACAACAATCAAAGATAGTTTCATGGCACCATTACTGATATATTACTAATCAATTCCAGATGTTTATTAATTAATTGAACTTGAATTCCACCAGCTGTTGTAGTGGGATTTGAACCAGGCCTCTGGATTACTAGTTACCACTACGTCACCATCTGTGGAAATATTTTGCAATTGATATGAGTTAATGTAGAACCCAGAGATTAGTGATACAGAAATTGTGATCAGCCTGGGAGAATGTTAGCAGTACGATCCCATGGGTGTTTATTTTTGGACCCCTTTTGTTTAATATCTTTGTGAAATGACCTGGAGGTGGGAGTCAAAAGCACAATGGTTAAATTTGCAGATGATAAAGGTAGTGAAGGAGAAGAATAATCATCCCTAATTTCTTTTCAATTCTGGGATGTGCCTTGGATTGAACCCTGATGAAGTTCTCTTTTTAGTTTAGGTTCCCATTTGATTTGCGTCTCAGCCATAACAATAAGGAACTCAATTATCTACTGCTCAAATCCCCATCCATGCTTTGTTATCTGTAGACTCAATTATTCCGTTGCTGTCATGGCTGGTCTCCCACCTTGCACCCTTTGTTAACTTGAGCTTTTCCAAAACTCTGATATCCATATCCTAACTCGCATCGAGTCCCATTCCCCCATCACCTCTTTGCTCACTGATCGACATTGGCTCCCAGTCTGGCAAAAATTCTCCTCCTTGTTTTCCAATCTCTCCATGGCCTCATCCCTCCCTATCTCTATAGGAACATATGAATTAGAAACAGGTGTAGGCCATTCGGCCCTTTCAAGTCTGCTCTGCCATTTAATAAGATCATGGCTGATCTGATTGTGGCATTGACTCCACTTTCCTGCCTACCCCGATAACCTTTGACTCCCTTGTTAGTCTAGAATTTATCTATCTAGAGTCATAGAGTCGTAGAGTTTTACAGCACAGAAACAGGCCCTTCGGCCCAACGCGCCTGAACCGACCATCAAGCACCCGTCCAAACTAATCCCATTTTCCCGCACTTGGCCCGTAGCCTCGTACGCTATGGCGTTTCAAGTGCTCATCTCTGCCTTAAAAATATTCAATGACCCTGCCTCCACCACTCTCTGGGGGAGGAGAATTCCAAAGACACTCATCCTTCTGAGAGAAAATAAATTCTCCTCATCTCCATCTTAAATGGGCGATCCCTTATTTTTAAACTGTGTCCCCTCGTTCTAGTCTCTCCCACAAGGGGAAACATCCTTTCAGCATCCGCCCTGTCAAGCCCCCTCAGGATCTTACATGGTTCAATAAGATCACATGTCACTCTTCTAAACTCCAGTGGATACAGACCCAACCTGTCCAACCTTTCTTCATAAGATGACCCCTCCATCCAGGTATCAGTCGAGTGAACCTTCTCTGAATTGCCTCCAACGCATTTATGCCTTTTCTTAAATAAGGAGACCAAAACTGTACACAGTACACCAGATGTTGTCTCACCAATCCCCTATACAACTGTAGCAAAACATCCCTACTTTTATAAAAGCAAAATACTGCGGATGCTGGAAATCTGAAATAAAAACAAGAAATGCTGGAACCACTCAGCAGGTCTGGCAGCATCTGTGAAAAGAGAAGCAGAGTTAACGTTTCGGGTCAGTGACCCTTCTTCGGAACTGACAAATATTAGAAAAGTCACAGGTTATAAGTAGGTGAGGTGGGGGTGGAGCAAGAGATAACAAAGGAGGTCGAGATTGGACCAGGCCACATAGCTGACCAAAAGGTCACGGAGCAAAGGCAAACAATATGTTAATGGTGTGTTGAAAGACAAAGCATTAGTACAGATTAGGTGTTAATACACTGAATATTGAACAGCAGCAAGTGCAAACCTGAAAAAAAAACAGTGGGTAAGCAAACTGAACAAACTAAGATGAAATGAAATAAATGCAAAAGAAAGATTGTAAAAAATGTAAAAAAGAATGTAAAAAAAAGGAAGAAAAAATAACTAAAAATGAAAGTAAAATGGGGGGCTGTCATGCTCTGAAATTATTGAACTCAATATTCAGTCCGGCAGGCTGTAGTGTGCCTAATTGGTAGATGAGATGCTGTTCCTCGAGCTTGCGTTGATGTTCACTGGAACACTGCAGCAATCCCAGAACAGAGATGTGAGCATGAGAGCAGGGGGGAGTGTTGAAATGGCAAGCAACCGGAAGCTCAGGGTCCTGCTTGCGGACTGAGCGGAGATGTTCCGCAAAGCGGTCACCCAGTCTACGCTTGGTCTCCCCAATGTAGAGGAGACCACACTGTGAGCAGCGAATACAGTATACTACATTGAAAGAAGTGCAAGTAAATCGCTGCTTCACCTGAAAGGAGTGTTTGGGGCCTGGGATAGTGAGGAGAGAGGAGGTAAATGGGCAGGTATTACACCTCCTGCGATTGCAGGGAAGGTGCCGTGGGAAGGGGATGAGGTGGTGGGGGTAATGGAGGAATGGACCAGGGTGTCGCGGAGGGAACGATCCCTTCGGAATGCTGACAGGGGAAGGGAGGGGAAGATGCGACTGGTAGTGGCATCACGCTGGAGGCGGCGGAAATGGCGGAGGATGATCCTTTGGATATGGAGGCTGATGGGGTGAAAAGTGAGGACAAGGGGAACCCTGTCACGGTTCTGGGAAGGAGGGGAAGGGGTGAGGGTAGAGGTGCGGGGAATGGGCCGGACACGGTTGAGGGCCCTGTCAACCACAGTGGGGGGAAATCCTCGGTTGAGGAAAAAGGAGGTCATATCAGAAGCACCGTCATGGAAGGTAGCATCATCAGAGCAGATGCGTCGGAGACGGAGAAACTGGGAGAATGGAATGGAGTCCTTACAGGAGGTAGGGTGTGAAGAAGTGTAGTCGAGGTAGCTGTGGGAGTCCCTCCCAGAACCGTGACAGGATTCCCCTTGTCCTCACTTTTCACCCCATCAGCCTCCATATCCAAAGGATCATCCTCCGCCATTTCCGCCACCTCCAGCGTGATGCCACTACCAGTCGCATCTTCCCCTCCCTTCCCCTGTCAGCATTCCGAAGGGATCGTTCCCTCCGCGACACCCTGGTCCACTCCTCCATTACCCCCACCACCTCGTCCCCGTCCCATGGCACCTTCTCCTGCAATTGCAGGAGGTGTAATACCTGCCCATTTACCTCCTCTCTCCTCACTATCCCAGGCCCCAAACACTCCTTTCAGGTGAAGCAGCGATTTACTTGTACTTCTTTCAATGTAGTATACTGTATTCGCTGCTCACAGTGTGGTCTCCTCTACATTGGGGAGACCAAGCGCAGATTGGGTGACCGCTTTGCGGAACATCTCCGCTCAGTCCGCAAGCAGGACCCTGAGCTTCCGGTTGTTTGCCATTTCAACACTCCCCCCTGCTCTCATGCTCACATCTCTGTCCTGGGATTGCTGCAGTGTTCCAGCGAACATCAACGCAAGCTCGAGGAACAGCATCTCATCTACCGATTAGGCACACTACAGCCTGCCGGACTGAACATTGAGTTCAATAATTTCAGAGCATGACAGCCCCCCATTTTACTTTCATTTTTAGTTATCTTTTCTTCCTTTTTTTTAACATTCTTTTTTACATTTTTTACAATCTTTTTTTTGCATTTATTTCATTTCATCTTAGTTTGTTCAGTTTGCTTACCCACTGTTTTTTTTCAGGTTTGCACTTGCTGCTGTTCAATATTCAGTGTATTAACACCTAATCTGTACTAATGCTTTGTCTTTCAACACACCATTAACATATTGTTTGCCTTTGCTCCGTGACCTTTTGGTCAGCTATGTGGCCTGGTCCAATCTCGACCTCCTTTGTTATCTCTTGCCCCACCCCCACCTCACCTACTTATAACCTGTGACTTTTCTAATATTTGTCAGTTCTGAAGAAGGGTCACTGACCCGAAACGTTAACTCTGCTTCTCTTTTCACAGATGCTGCCAGACCTGCTGAGTGGTTCCAGCATTTCTTGTTTTTATCCCTACTTTTATATTCTATTCCCCTTGCAATAAATGACAACATTCTATTTGCCTTCCTAATCACTTGCTGTATCTGCAGACCAAACAATCTCTATAACCTGCTGCAGACATACAACCCTCTGAAATCTCTGCACTCCTCCAATTCTGGCCTCTTGTGCACCCACAATTTTCATTGCTCTACTATTGACTTCAGCTATCTAGGCTGCTAAGCTCTAGAATTTTCTCCTTAAACCTCTCTGCCTCTCTCTCCTCCTTTAAGACGATTCTTAAAACCTACCTATTTAACTAAGCTTTTAGTCATCTGCCCTAATATCATCTTATGTGACTTGGCACCAAACTCTGTCTGATAATGCTGCTGGGAAGATTCATGGGATGTTTTGTTATATTAGGACTTGATGGGCCAAATGGCCTCCTTCTGTGTCATTATGACTCTATAAACATGCTATATAAAGGCAAGTTTTTGTTATGAGCCTAAGACAAAACTGTCCAAAATGACACTAAATTAACTGTCACTTAGAAGGGCCCTTAAGAATGGCTGGTGTGGGAAATTAAAAGGTTACTTTGTAGGGAGTAGAGGGAAACAACCTTTTGGCCAAGGAAGAAATATGAAAAAAGCACAATCTGCAAAGTTAATTTCAATTACCTACAAAGCGAAATTACAGCATTTTAGAGGTTGGCATTCTTCTAAGCTCTATACCAACCCCAGACATACATCAATAAAATCCATTGCAGTGACAATCTCTGCATTGATAATTTTCATCCTGATTTCAAAAAACATATTTTGAGTTGGGGGTTTGGCAATACGACAAATGCCAAGACTAAACTTACATTGGTTTCTAGTTTACATTTTGTCGTATAGGCTATTTGCAAGTAATTTCTGGCCCCAGTTCCATATTTGCATTCATCCACAGATATAGTCTCGTGTTTATGGGTTCAAGTCCTCAAATTGCCAAGTCATTTGTAATAAACAAAAGGAAAGGCTTGCATTTATATAGTGGCTCTACACAACAAACCTAATTGGTGATAGGACTGGGAAAGAGGTCCTGCATAGTGTATGAGCAGCTAGGGGCTAAATTAAAAAGCAGAACCTCAAAGATAATAATCTCTGGATTATTACCTGAACCACAAGTAAATTGGCATAAGGTAAATAAGATTGATGTGGGAGAAATTTGTTTCGATTCATGGGGTACTGGCACCAGTACTGGGGAAAGTGGGACCTGTATTGTTGGGATGAGTGTTCTGGTGAGCCATACAACTGGGATGGTGGAGAGGACTTTAAACTAAATAGTGAGGATGAGGGGTCAAGTGAGAGAAAATGTGATAATTTAAGGAGAGAAGAGGAGACAAGAGAGCAAGGTAGCAATAAGGGTAATGACAAGTAGAGTGTGGCAGGAAGGGACAGGGTGTACAAACTTAAGTGTGCGTCAGCAGATAAGGCTAGAGGTTGTGAAAATAATAAAAAGACAGAATTTAAAGGCAGTCTATCTGAATATGATAGAATGTTACTTTAAGTTTGCAAGTGATGTAGTTCAATCTGAAACTAGAGTCTTAAATCTAAACTATGTAAACTACGAAGGTATGAGGGACAAGTTGGCTGTGGTAGACTGGGAAACTACAGTAGAAGGTATGACGGTAGACAGGCAAGGCTAGCATTTGAAGATTTAATACATAGTTTGCAACAAATTGATATTCCTTTGAGGCACAAAAGCCCAGCAGGAAAAGTGATCCAACCATGGCTAACAAGGGAAGCTAAAGATTGTATTAGATCAAAGGAAAAGGCTTATAAAGTTGGCAAAAAAAAGTAGAAGCCTGAGGATTGGGCGCATTTAGAATTCAGCAAAGGAGGACCAAGAAACTGATTAAAAAAAAGAGAAAATAGAATATGAAATTAAACTGGCGAGAAACATAAAAACGGACTGTAAAAGCTTCTATAAGTATGTAAAAAGGAAACGATTAGCAAAGACAAATGTGGGCCCATTACAGGCAAAGTCAGGGGAATTTATAATGGGAAATAAGGAAATGGCAGAGAAACTAAACAAATACTTTGTATCTGTCTTCAAGGAGGAAGATACAAAAAAACCTCCCAGGAATACTAGAGAACCAAGAGACTAGCGAGAATGAGGAACTGAAAAGAAAAATTGCAGTAGTAACAAAGTAGTACTGGAGAAATTAATGGGACTGAAAGTTGATGAATCCCCTGGACCTGATGATCTATGTCCCAGAGTGTTGAAAGAGGGAGCTGTAGAGTCAGTGGATGTATTGGTGATCATCTTCCAGAATTCTATGGATTCTGGAGCAGTTCCTGAAGATTGCAAGGTAGCAAATGTAACCCCACTATTTAAGAAAGGAGGGAGAGAGAAAATGGGGAACTACAGATCTGTTAGCCTTACATCAGAAGTAGGGAAAATGCTAGAATCTATTATAAAGAATGTATATTGGTAGGATTGGGCAAAGTCAGCATGGATTTATGAAAGGTAAGTCATGTTTGACAAACCTGCTGGAGTTTTATGAGGATGTAACTAGCAGAATAGATAGGGGGGAACCAGTGGATGTGGTGTATTTGGATTTTCAGAAGGCTTTCAATAAGGTACCACACAAGAGGTTAGTAAGCAAAATTAGAACACATGGGACTGGGGGTAATCTACTGGCATGGATTGAGAAGTGGTTAACAGTGTTATGACCAATGCAGGAGAAGTGCACTGTTAATTCAGTCCCACTTCTCCATGGGTCACAGCATATCAATAAATTGTCCCACCTACCGAAAAACAGCCATTTACATATTCAATTTGTCCCCCAGAATAAAGCACACCAACCAGGTTTCTTTAATCAGCAGCAACATTAATTATTTAGTATAAAACAAGTCTTAACCAACAGGGAGATAAATCTATATATGAAAAGCTCCTTATTTCCCTCGCCTTCATGCACACACATACATACAAAAAAACCGGTTAACTGGGGAAGAAGGATTTACAGCTGTTTCATAGGGATAGAAGGAGTAATAAAAATAACTTAGTTTGTCATGTTCTGGTAGGAGGTTCGTCAGTTTGGTGATACGTCCCAGAGTTGAATAGTCGGATGCCACTTGAGGTCCCTCCAGGCATGTTTGATGAACTGTCTGTGATGGGTAGGCGTTCAAGGCAATTCAACTGCAGCAGGCTTCACATAGGTCTTTCATTAGGGGTGCAGCAACAAGTCGTCTAGTTTTTACAACATCAGGATAGCAGTAAAAGATTTCTTCAGATTTTAGGATTTCTTGGAACACAGAAGGCAACAGGAACCATACTTGATGCAGGTATTCTTCAGAAACAAGAGGTAATAGGAATCTGCTACCTTTGAAATACAGGGTTTCTTCTCGAGATGTAGGATTCCTTTACAGAGAGAGGTAACACTTTCTCTGGGTCTTCCTCTCTGATCTCCAGGCAAGTCAAAGCCAAATTTCAAATGCCTGCTTTGTCCAACTCACTGGCTTTTTAAAGGTCCAAAGTGAAAGCAAAACCTTCCTGAACAGGTCACATGTCCAGACATAGAGTCTCCCTTGTCATTCAAAGAGTTCCTCTGAGGAGGTTAAACCCCTTGCTGGTTTCCTTGAAATTGCCTGCTTTCCTGTACTTGTATACAAAGTCAGCTTCCTTTTAAAACATCCAAAAATTTCAGCTATTTTCAGGTGTCAATATCCATTGAAAAATCCTTTTTCAGTTTTTTAAAACGCACAGCATTCTATGTTTTTAATACAAAAATAAAAACTTTGTTACTACGGACAGAAAACAAAAAGTAGGAATAAACAGGTCATTCTCAGCGTGGCGGGCTGTGACTAGTGGGGTACCGCAAGGATCAGTGATAAATGATTTAGATGTGGGGACCAAATGTAATATTTTCAAGTTTGCTGATGACACAAAACTAGGTGGGAATGTGAGTTGTGAGGAATGGTTCGAGAGGCCAAATGGTCTACTTCTGCAAAGAGGCTTCAAGGAGATTTAGACAGGGTAAGTGAGTGGACAAGAACATGTCAGTTGGAATATAATGTGGAAAAATGTGAAGTTATCCATTTTTGTAGGAAAAACAGAAATACAGAGTGTTACGCCAATGTGTTTTGTTGAATGATTTTCTTTGCTCCACTGGCTGGAGATCTGATTTGTATTTTTTAAAGACATTTTTAAAAAGACAAACTCCCAGCAAAGTCTTCCTTTCAGTAAGTTGGATACCTCGTTTGTTACACTGTGTCGTACACTGCAATGCTTGTGAGGAGAGAGATGAAATGTCTGCTAATATCCCAGCAAGAACCAAGACCCAGGAAGTTTAAAGGAACTACCTGTTCTCTAAGCAAGCAGAGAAATACTGCTAACTGCTATGCTTGAATGACTGAGTGACTATCATGTGACAAGCTCCTTCCCATCTGTGGTTTTAAGCTGGTATTTGATCTGCAGCAGAGGAGAAACAACTGGACTGTGACATGAGCAGACCCTAAGTAGGGGTCCCTCTCTCTCTCTCTCTCTCCATTCCAGCTTGAAAGCTTTCAAATCTTGTTTGTTGACTGACCACCTTTGCATACTCCAGCTACAATCAGAAACCCCATTGGAGGAAATCATCCGCCTTGCTATTTCCACAAGATTCACCAAACCAGTCATCTACCTCTTCAAAGTAAAAGCCTCAGGACCACTGAATTCAACAGGAAGCCTGTCGAGTCACCAAACTTCACAGACTGTATACTTTTTTATGGACTCTAGCTCAACCAATCTACCTTTCCCCACTCTGTAGCCTATTTGTGTGTGTGTGTAAACCTCTAGTGTGTGTGTGTGAGTAAAAGTTGGCACATTGTTTATTAGTTTTATTAGTGCGGTTTAGATACAGTAATTGTTAACTCCGGAAAACCTGTCCAATTGGTTCTTGTTATGATCATAGCAAGTAAGTAATCAAGTACCTACTGAATTGGCCAGTACATCCACTTTAAGAAAGAATTAAACCTGTTGTGGTCAAACAAGGACAGGGATAAGAGGGAAGCCCTTCGACCTTTCCTCACTTGACCATAACACAGAGTATTTCTTAAATGCTGAGAACTTGGGAATGTTGATATCCAAAGGGATCTGGGTGTCCTGATTCATAAGTCGCTGAAAGCTAACTTGCAGGCGCAGCAAGCAATTAGGAAGCCAAATGGTATCTTGGTCTTTATTGCAAGAGGATTTGAGTACAAGAGTAAATAAATGTTGGTGCAATTATGTAGAGCCTTGGTGAGACTGAACCTGGAGTATTGTGTACAGTTTTGGTCTCCTTACCTAAGGAAGCCTATACTTGACACACCAGACTGATTCCTGGGATGATAGGATTGTTCTATGAAGAGAGATTGAGGTGACTGGGCCTGGAGTTTAGAAGAATGAGAGGTGATCTCATTGAATCATACAAAATTCTTACAGGGCTTGACAAGGTTGATGCAGGAAGAATGTTTTCCCTGACTGGGGTGGTCTAGAACCAGAGGACTCAGTCTCAGAATAAGAGATAGGCCATTTAGGACTGAGATGAGGAGAAATTTCTTCACTCAGAGGGTGGTAAATCTTTGGAGTTCTCTACCCCAGAGAGCTGTGGTGGCTCACTCATTGAGTATGTTCAAGAGAGATTGATCTATTTCTAGATATTAAATATATCAAGGGCGGCACAGTGGCGCAGTGGTTAGCACTGCAGCCTCACAGCTCCAGGGACCCGGGTTCGATTCCGGGTACTGCCTGTGTGGAGTTTGCAAGTTCTCCCTGTGTCTGCGTGGGTTTTCTCCGGGTGCTCCGGTTTCCTCCCACAAGCCAAAAGACTTGCAGGTTGACAGGTAAATTGGCCATTATAAATTGTCACTAGTATAGGTAGGTGGTAGGGAAATATAGGGACAGGTGGGGATGTTTGGTAGGAATATAGGATTAGTATAAATGGGTGGTTGATGTTCGGCACAGACTCGGTGGGCCGAAGGGCCTGTTTCAGTGCTGTATCTCTAATCTAATCTAATCTAATATGGAGATAGTGCAGGAAAATGGCATTTAGATAGAAGATCAGCCATGATCTAGTTGAATGGCGGAGCAGGTTTGAAGGGCCAAATGGCCTACTCCTGCTCCTATTTCCTATGATTGTTGTGACATAGTGTACAGAGTGAGAAACCATAAATAGTAATGAACTAAAAACAAAAAGTGCTGGAAAATACTCAGCAGGTCTGGCAGCATCTGTGGAGACATGAGCAAAGTTAAAATTTCAGGTCAGTGACCTTTCATAGTAATGAACTGACTGACTGAATTTATTTTTGGTGATGGGTGTTGAGGGAGGAGTTTAGGCCAGGCCACTGGAACTTGTTATTCAAAATAGTGCTATGAAATCTTAAATGTTCACTTAAATAGGACCTCAATTTAAACTAAAGGACAGTACTGTAGTCATGTCTACCTACATTATTTGCTCACATTATAAATTTGACTCAGTGCTACCCAGTAAACTACACTGACACTTGAGGTTAGTTGGTTATTAGCCTGGTTTCTTACGTTGATGATGCATCACACATTCATGTGGAGAAAGATTAATTTTGCACCCTTCCTCCTGTCAGGACAGCAATACCCACAACACCATAAGGCCGTAGCTTGGGTTATATTACCCTGGAATTTCTTTTTTAAATGTATTTTTTCTGTAGGCATTTTTGGCCAAAGTGAACTATGGAATATTCACAGCATAAAATCAGGAAAAAATCGGCAACAGTCAGAGAAACAGTTTCCAGCTGTTGTAATCAGCAGGGAGTCCAGGCAGAATCTGCAAAGTGACATTGGAACAAATGAAAAGGTAAGTGTGAATGTTTTGATCAGAATTTAGTTACAGTATTAACGTGGGCCTGAAAATTCATGCCCCCTATTCAAATTATGGCAATGGACAGGTTGGCTGAGGAACAAAATACAAACTAGGTTTCATGGAGGTGTTGAGAAAGAAGGGACATTTTGTTCAACTGTAATGAAGTACCCTTGCAAATGAGCCAAAATGGGATGTGGGTGGCAGGCAGGGGGCCGTGGTGTAGTTTTTACAGGCATGGGGAGGCCGGTTTGGGGGGGGGTGTAGGGAGTCAAATGCCCTAAAAATGTCATTGGGTTGGGATCATGACATCATCCCGCCCACTTCTGAGTTTCACCCGGGCGGGTTGGGAAGCAAGCAGGGAAACATGCAACTGTCAGGTAAGTCACTTGAATATTAAATAGGTAAGTACTGTTTTAACCCTGCATTCTGGCTTTAACAACCAGTGCACAGGTTCCACGAGCTGTCTGCATCTCGCCAGGTTGCAAGAGCTGAGAGAACAGTGTGGAATGATTGTTTACTGAAATTGACAAGCTTGTAGTTAGCCACAGTGAAAGGCTGGTGATTACAGGATTTCATCTGTCAGGCAGAAATCACTAGTTCCACGGTCAATTGCTACTTTCTGTAGTTACTTTCAAATGGCTTGCAGTACACTCAACTTCTGCATCTCAAATTCCTTGCTGTCACCCTCCATTGCAATCAACAGCCACACCAAAAAGGGCAACAGTCGCAAGAGCAGCAGCTGCCTTCTCCACAGCCATATGTTGCTCTACAGGACAGAGAGGATGGACACAGAGCTCCAACTCGAAGGAGGCGATACTCCCAGCACAGAATACATAGACATGTTAGAGCAACAATGTCTCAGTCAGTCAGCTCAGACTTGCAGCAGGTCATGGTAGACATCTGCAGCCTCCAGAGCAACACCTTCTTCTAAGCAGACCAGGAACTTAGTTTTGCCAGTGGCTGTCAAGGTCACCACAGTCTTGAATTTCATCTTGTCCAGCTCCTGCCAGGGGTCAGCTGGAGACATCTCACTGTCTGCTGCCCACAAGTGTATCACCCAGCTCACTGATGCCTTGTTTGCCAAGTCTGCCAATTCTGTCAACTTTGCCGTTGATGAGGTCGCTCAAACCCAGAGGCTGTCGGCTTTGCTGCGGTGGCTGGATTTCCACACGTCCAGGGAGTGATTGATTATACGCATTTGGCAATCAAGGCACCCTCAGAATAGACAGGCATCTTCATGAATCAGAAGGCTTCCACTCCCTTTATGACCAGCTAGTTTGTGACCTTTCTTCTTTGGCCTCCTTGTCTCGGGAGACAATGGGTAAGCGCCTGGAGGTGGTCAGTGGTTTGTGGAGCAGCGCCTGGAGTGGCTATAAAGGCCAATTCTAGAGTGACTGGCTCTTCCACAGGTGCTGCAGAAAAATTTGATTATCGGGGCTGTTACACAGTTGGCTCCCCCCTTGCGCTTTTGTCTTTTTTCCTGACAACTGCTAAGTCTCTTCGACTCGCCACACTTTAGCCCCGCCTTAATGACTTAAGTTTGTGACCACCGCAAGGTAATCATGTATGTCTGCGTCCAAATCCAGGGAGTTGCCGTGATTCCTTCATTCTTTGCCAATAACTCCTTCTGCAGGTGTTCTCTCTGCTAGATAGCCTCAGAAGGTGGCTCCTGGGAGACAAGGGCTACCCACTGAAGACATGGCTAATGCCTCCTGTCAGAAAGCCTACTATTTAGCGAGAGGAGAGATATAACAAAAACCATATCCTCACTCGGGCAATAATAAGAGCAAACGATTGGTTTGCTCGAGATGCAGTTCAGGTGCCTGGACAGATCTGGTAGTGCCCTTCTGTATGCTACAGCAAGGGTCTCCAGGATTGTCATGGTCTGTTATGCCCTTTACAACATGGCGCTGCAGAGGAGTGGAGCTATAGCAGGAGGAAGGTGGAGAGTGGCTGGCCTTCCCCTCTGAGGAGGAGGCTTTGACAACAGCACACCTGGCTGCAAGAGAAGCCTGGGACAGACTCATCCAGGCATTCTTTACTTAATTTTCTTTTACTGTTTTGCCTGCCACTCTTTGATTCCAATTTACCTGAGCCAGATCAGTTCTCACCCCATTGAAATTGATCCTTCCCCAATTAATTATCTTTTCTCTCGATTGCTGCTTGTCATTTTCATAGCTAACCTTATGATACTATGATTACTGTCCCCTTAATGTTCCCCTACTGGTAATTGAGCTAGAGGCCTGCTACCCGACCCCGACCCAACGACATAGGTCGGGTTCGGGTCGGGTCGGGCCCATCTTCCGGGGCCGGCTTTCGGACTCAGTTCAGGCCGAGTCCAGGTCAAGTCGGGTCGGGTCGGGCCGGACACACACAGTAAGTGCTCTGTCGGTAAGTATTAAAAATAAAAAACTTACTGAGTTGGGAATCCGGGATGAAACTGAGTCTGCGTAGTGAGCGACTGACGTCACTATGACGCCATCGCACATGCATTGCAGTTTCCGGCAGGTTTGGTGTCAGGAAGGTAAGTAAAGGGATGGTCAGGTCAGGTTCGGGTCAGGTCGGGCTCGGGGCAAAATCGGAGGGACTCGGGCCGCATCAGGCTCGGGTCTGCTGTAGTTTGGTCGGGTTCAGGTCGGGTTCTTTTTCCCGACCTAAAGCAGGCCTCTAAAGTGATCCACCTATCCCACCTCCTTCCCCAGAACCGGAGCCAGCAATGCCTCCTTCCTCGGACTGGTAACATACTGATCTAGAAAGTTCTGTATGTGTGCGTTCAACCATCTTACAGTTCCGTAGAAACCCTGTGTGTTATCAACATCCCCCCCCGGCCGGTCAACACCCCTCATTCAAACTGTCAACCATCCAACCATGACATTCAGAACCTCTCCTCCTCATAAAGTCTGATCAAACCATTCACTTGAAGGCTACAGTCTAGGGTGAGTGGGTTGTGGGGGGGAGGGGGGTGCGGGTGCGGTGGGGTGCAACAAAGTAGAGGCCAAGGAAATGAGAAGTTCACATTAAGTGCTCCATGCATTGAATTAAAGTGCAGAATAAGTGTTTAAACATTCAAATTAACATTCAAGTGAATCTCCTTGTGCAACCAAGACATCTTACCTGTACCTTTTTTAAAATTATTTCTCCGCAGTGCTACCCCTGTGGCTTCAGCTGAGCTGGAAGCAGGCTGCTTTGAGACACGTGATGCCCGTGATGTCCTCTGGGTTTTGTAGCTGGTGAGGGCCCCACCAAAGACTGTCCCTCTGTTGGGGCAGACTCAGTTATCGGGGCAGGTGGCAGTGTATGTGGCTCTGTCTGAAGGGGCGGCTCAGGGCCATGTGCCCTTTCTCCATCTTCCCTCTCAGGGCCCACCTGCAAGAGTAAGAGAGCACTAGGTTGCATGTCACTGAGTTGTTGAGCCACAAAGGCAAGGCTTTACTCCATCCTCTGTAAAGTAGTGTGCAGACCATTATCTGAGCCAGGAAACACACGGTGGCCTGCTGTGTCTGATTCTCCATTCGGGTGGCTATTCTTTCCATTGAGGTGGACATTAGCACTATTGCCTGAGATGTCATGACACTCAAAGATGGACACCTCTATTCTCTCTCCAAGGGTGCACACTGCCTCTGAAAATGCTGCCGGGAGCACACACATTTCACTTTGCTGCTCCACAAGTTCCTCTTCAGTGGATGACTCCGGGTCCAGCTGAGAGAGCTTGGAGTGTCCTGCGCCTCCAACAGGAACTCTCCAATGCTTTTCCAGTCTGCACCCTCATCATCCTTGAGGCAACCCGTGAGGGGCCTGTGAGAGATGAAAGATGAGTTGCTGCCTGATAGTAGAAAAAAGATCCAAGCTCATCTTGGGGAGTACCATGAGAGTTTGGTTATTGTGGATATCGATTCAACAGGAGTGAATGTTACGAATCCAGGATGGTGTGTTGCCTCTCTGGTGCCAGGGTCAATAATGTCACTGAACAGCTGCAGAGCACTGAGGTGGGCGCGTGAACAGCCAGCAGTCGTGGTCCACATTGATATCAATAACATAGGTGGGAAGAGGGATGTGGTCCCTCAGATAGAATTTACTGAGCTAGGTAAGAAATTAGCAAGCAGGACCTCAAAAGTAGTAATCTCCAGATTACTTCCAGTACCATGCATGTGAGTATGGAAATAGGAGGATAGTGCAGATGAATGCATGGCTAGAAGGATGGTGCAGGAGGGAGGGCTTTAGATTCCTGGGGCATTGGGACCAGTTCTGCAGAAGGTGGAAATTGTACAGGCCGGATGGGTTGCCCCTAAGCAGAGCTGGGACAAATTTCCTTGCTTGTGCTATTGGGGAGGGTTTAAACTAACTTGGCAGGTGTGTGGTAACCAGGAGCTAATACAAGAGAGGAGCACCAAGGTGCACAGAGAATTGGAAGAGACAGATAGCACTAGAGTAGAAAATAGCGAAGTATTGGGTGGGGTCAGAGTGAGAGTGCTGGACAGTATGAGAGAAGGGAGTAATCTTGTATTAGATGGGAGTGGGCTGAGAAGGACTAAGACAGGATTACAACAATGCCTGTGTGTAAACACACAAAGTGTGATGAATAAGATTGGTGAGCTACAAGCACAAATAGCGGTATGGGAATATCATGTATATGATGGCAATAATGGAAACGTGCATTAAAATGGCGAGGACTGGGTGCTTAATATACAAGGATACAAAGTGTTCAGAAAAGATAGAGAAGGAAAAATGGAGGTGGGATGGCAGTCCTGATTAGGAAAGACATTGCAGTGCTGGAAAGAGAGAATGTCCTTGAAGGGGCATGGGCAGAATCCATTTGCTTAGAGTTAAGGAGCAAAAAAAGAGTATGATCACACAACTAGGGGTATTCTATATGTCTCCAAATAGTGAGAGAGAGATAGAGGAACAAATCTGCAGGGAAATCACAGAGATGTGCAAGAACTATAGAGTGGTGTTACTGGGGGACTTTAATTACCCAAATATTGATTGGGATAATTTTAGAATAAAGGGTAAAGAGGGGGAGGAATTTCTAAAATGTGTTCAGGAGAACTTCCTTGATCAGTATATTCTCAACCCAACTGGAAAAGAGGCATTGCTGGATCTGGTGGTGGGAAATGAGGTGAGCCATGTGGACCCGGTGTTTGTGGGTAGCACTTGGGTACGAGTGATCATCATATCATAAGGTTTAGACTAGTGATGTAGAAAAGCAAGGAACAAAATAAGGTAGAATGTCTGGATTGGAAGAGGGCTAATTTCAACGTGATAAGAAGAGATCTAGCCAGGGTAGAATGGAACCAAAGACTGACAGGAAGAGCTGTATCGGAACAATGGATTACCTTTAAGGAAGAGATGCTTCAGGTATAGGCTAGGAACATTCCAACAAGGGTGAAAGGTAGGGGAACCAAGAACTTGGTTGACAAGGGAGATAGAGATGATGATGATGAAACAAAAAAGAGGATGTATGATGCATGTCAGGTGAACACATCAAGTGAGAACCAGGCCAAGAGGGACAGTGAAGAGAAAATAAGACCGGCAAAGGGAGAATATGAAAATAGAATGACAGTCAACATAAAAGGGAACCCAAAGATCTTCTACCGGCAAGTAAATAGTAAACGAGTAGTAAGAGGGGCCTGTTAGGGACAGAGACGGTAGCTTAGAAGCGCAGGGTAAGGCTAATATACTCAATGAGTACTTTGTATCAGTGTTCACTAAGGAAATGGAGGCTGACAAAATATCACTAGAAGCAGATTGTGTACAGGCAATGGATAGGATAAAAATTGAGAGTGGCAGATACTAGAAAGGCTTATATGCTTAGTCACCTTGTCCAGATGGCTTGCATCCCAGGTTGCTAAAGGAAGTGGGAATGGAGATAGTGGAAGGGCTTTCCATAATCTTCCAATCTTCCCCAGATATGGGGGAAGTGCTGGAGGATTGGAGGGTGGCAAATGTGACACCTTTAGTCAAGAAAGGGTGTCAGTATAGTCCTAGCAATTACAGACCAGATAGTTTAACATCAGTGGTGGGTAACGTTTTAGGAACAATAATCAGGGAAGATATTAATGGACACTTAGAGAGGTTCGAGTTAATCAAGGATAGCCAGCATGGATTTGGAAAAGGCAGATCATGCTCGACTAATCTAATGGAACTTTTTGATGAAGTAACAGAAGGTTGATGAAGGGAATGCAGTGGATGTTTGTTTATATGGATTTTAAGAAAGCATTTGATAAGGTACCACATACAAGGCTGGTTAACAAAATTGAGGCTCATGGAATAGGAGGATTATTGTCCAATTGGATAAAAAAATTGGCTGAAGGACAAAAAACAGCGAATTATAGTAAATAGTTGCTTTCCAGACTGAAGGATGGTAGATAGTGGTGTTCCCCAAGGCTCAGTGCTGGGACCACTTCATTTTTTTGCTAGATATAAATGACTTGGATTTTGGAATACAGAGCAGAATCTCAAAATTTGCTGACGACGCCAAACTTGCAGGTAACAGTAAGGATGATATGAACTGCCTGCAACAGGACATAGATAGGCTCGTAGAATGAGCAGAGAGGTGGCAGATGGAATTTAATACTGACAAGTGTGAGGTGATGCATTTTGGCAGAAGGGATAGGGAGTGGCAATGCCTACTTAATGCCACAGTTCTAAAGTGTGTGCAGGAACAGAGGAACAAAAGACAGTAAGGGGAATAAGAAAAGTGATAGGCAGAGAAATCAAGGGCCAGAATCAAACAGAGCCACAGTGAAAAATAGTGGGAAGAGAACAAGTAATGTTAAAAAGACAAGCGTTAAGGCTTTGTGCCTTAATGCGCTGAGCATTCGCAATAAAGTGGATGAATTAATTGCGCAAATAGATGTAAACGGGTATGATATAGACGGGTTCACGGAGACATGGCTGCAAGGTGACCAGGGATGGGAAATGAACATCCAGGGATATTCAGTATTTAGGAAGGGCAGACAAAACGCAAAAGGCGGTGGAGTTGCATTGCTGGTTAAAGAGGAAATTAACGCAATAGTGAGGAAAGACATTAGCTCTGATGATGTGGAATCTGTATGGGTAGAGCTGAGAAACACTAAGGAGCAAAAAACATTAGTGGGGGTTGGGTATAGACCCCCAAACTGTAGTGGTGATGTTGGGAATGGCAATAAACAGGAAATTAGAGATGCATGCGATAAAGGAACATCTGTAATTATGGGTGAATTTAATCTGCATATAGATTGGGCAAATCAAATTAGTCACAATACCGTAGAGGAGGAATTCTTGGAGTGTATACGGGATAGTTTTTTGGACCAATACGTTGAACCAACTAGAGAACAGGCCAGCCTAGATTGGGTATTGTGTAATGAGAGAGGAATAATTGACAATCTAGTGGTGCGAGACCCCTTAGAGACGAGCGTCCATAATATGATAGAATTCTTCATCAAGATGGAGAGTGACGTAGTTGATTCTGAGACAAGGGTCCTGAATCTTAGTAAAGGAAACTACGAAGGTATGAGGCGCGAGTTGGCCATGATGGATTGGGAAACGTTACTTAAAGGGATGACGGTGGATAGGCAATGGCAAACATTTAAAGACCGCATGGATGAACTGCAACAATTGTTTATCCCTGTCTGGTGCAAAAGTAAAACGGGAAAGGTAGCCAAACCATGGCTTACAAAAGAAATTAGAGATAGCATTAGATCCAAGGAAGAGGCATATAAATTTGCCAGGAAAAACAACAAACCTGAGGATTGGGAGCAGTTTAGAATTCAGCAAAGGAGAACCAAGGGATTGATTAAGAAGGGGAAAATAGAGTATGAGAGCAAGCTTGCGGGTAACATAAAAACTGACTGTAAAAGTTTCTCTGGGTATGTGAAGAGAAAAAGATTGGTGAAGACAAATGTAGGTCCCTTACAGTCAGAAACGGGAATTTATTATGGGAAATAAAGAAATGGCTGACCAACTAAATGCATACTTTGGTTCTGTCTTCACAAAGGAGGACACAAATATCATACCAGAAATGTTGGGGAACACAGGGATTAGTGAGAGAGAGGAACTGAAAGAAATCAGTATGAGTAGAGAAATGGTGTTGGGGAAATTGATGGGATTGAAGGCCGACAAATCCACAGGGCCTGATGGTATGCATCCCAGAGTACTTAAGGAAGTGGCCCTAGAAATAGTGGATGCATTGGTGGTCATCTTCCAAGATTCTATAGACTCTGGAACAGTTCCGACAGATTGGAGGGTAGCTAATGTAACCCTACTATTTAAAAAGGGAGGTAGAGAGAAAGCAGGGAATTGTAGACCAGTCAGCCTGATGTCAGTAGTGGGGAAAATTCTAGAGTTCCTTATCAAAGATTTTATAGCAGAGCACTTAGAGAACAGTGGTAGAATCTGGCAGAATCAGCATGGATTTACGAAAGGGAAATCATGCTTGACAAATCTACTAGAATTCTTCGAGGATGTGACTAGTAGAGTTGATGAGGGGGAGCCAGTGGATGTGGTTTATTTGGACTTTAAGAAGGCTTTCGACAAAATTCCACATAAGGGAATAGTACGTAAAATTAAAGCGCATGGGATTGGGGGTAGTGTATTGCGATGGATAGAAAATTGGTTGGCGGACAGGAAACAAAGAGTAGGGATAAATGGGTCTTTTTCCCAATGGCAGGCAGTGACTACTGGGGTCCCGCAGGGATCGGTGCTAGGACCCCAGCTATTCACAATATACATTAATGATTTAGATGAGGGAACTAAATGTAATATCTCCAAATTTGCAGATGACACAAAACTGGGTGGGAGAGTGAGTTGTAAGGAGGATGCAGAGAGGCTTCAGGGTGATTCGGACAAGTTGAGTGAGTGGGCTAATGCATGGCAGATGCAGTATTATGTGGATAAATGTGAGGTTATCCACTTTGGTAGCAAAAACAGGAAGGCAGATTATTATCTGAATGGCTATAAACTGAGCGAGGGGAATTTGCAGCGAGACCTGAGTGTTCTCGTACACCCGCATGCAGGTGCAGCAGGCAGTAAAAAAGGCAAATGGTATGTTGGCCTTCATAGCGAGAGGATTAGAGTACAGAAGCAGGGATGTCTTGCTGCAATTATACAGGGCCTTGG
This sequence comes from Heterodontus francisci, assembly GCF_036365525.1. Taxonomy (NCBI): domain Eukaryota; kingdom Metazoa; phylum Chordata; class Chondrichthyes; order Heterodontiformes; family Heterodontidae; genus Heterodontus; species Heterodontus francisci. Next base: position 253,037,101 of record NC_090371.1, on the reverse strand, counting down.
TGAAGCCACACCTGGAATATTGTGTGCAGTTTTGGTCTCCTTATCTGAGGAAGGATGTTCTTGCTATAGAGGGAGTGCAGCGGAGGTTTACCAGACTGATTCCTGGGATGGCGGGACTGACGTATGAGGAGAGATTGAGCCGGTTAGGATCATATTCGCTGGAGTTCAGAAGAGTGAGGGGGGATCTCATAGAAACCTATAAAATTCTAACAGGACTTGACAGGGTAGATGCAGGAAGGATGTTCCCGATGGTGAGGGAGTCCAGAACCAGGGGTCATAGTCTAAGGATACGGGGTAAACCTTTCAGGATTGAGATGAGGAGAAATTTCTTCACCCAGAGAGTGGTGAGCCTGTGGAATTCGCTACCACAGAAAGCAGTTGAGGCCAAAACATTGTATGTTTTCAAAAAGGAGTTAGATATAGCTCTTGGGTCTAGAGGGATCAAAGGGTATGGGGCGAAAGCCGGAATAGGCGACTGAGTTGGATGATCAGCCATGATCATAATGAATGGTGGAGCAGGCTCGAAGGGCAAAATGGCCTCCTCTGCTCCTATTTTCTATGTTTCTAGGACCTTGGGGGGGGGGGGGGGCGGGGGGTGCATGTGCATAGATCTTTGAAGGTGGCAGGACATATTGAGAGAGTGGTCAGTAAAGCATATGGGGTCTTGAACTTCATAAATAGAGGCATTGAGTACAAAAGCAGGGAAGTTAAGCTGAACCTTTATAAAGCTCTGGTTAGGCCCCAACTGGAGTACTTCATGAAGGATGTGAGGGACCTTAAGAGGGTGCAGAGGAGATTTACCAGAATGGTTCCAGGGATGGAGGATTTTACTTACAAGGTTAGGTTGGAAAAACTGAGTTTGTTCTTTTCGAAACAACAAATATTGAGGGGAGATTGAACAGGTGTACAAGATTATGACAGGCTTAGATAAGTAAGACAAGGAAAAACTGTTCCCGTTAACAAATGGTACAGGACCAGGAGACACAGATTGAAAGTTTTAGGCAAAAGATGCAGGGGGAATATGAGGAAGCACTTTTTTACACAGCAGGTGCTAATGACCTGGAATTTGCTGCTCACAAGGGTGGTGGAAGCGGAGATGATCAATGACTTCAAGAGAAAGTTGGATGGCCACTTGAGAGAAAGATACTTACAGCGCTACATGGATTGAGCTGGAGAGAGACTGACTGTATAGCTCTGTGGAGAGCTGGCAGGGACTCAATGTGACAAATGGTCCTCTTCTGCGCTATAAGCCAAATGGAAGTGCATCATAATGCTGTCACCAGGTCACTGGACTCCTCATCTCTCTCCATCACAGCTGCCCAATGACTGTCGCACCCTGCCGATCTTCAGAGTGCCCTCCTCTGTTAGTGTAAGGGTGCCAGTGGCTGCAGGTCCACCCACGGTTCTCTGCCTCTTGCTGGATTAGGGGTCTGTTCTGCAATGAGTGTGCGCTATGTGGAATGTGTATTGAGGATGGAATGAACACATTTGAGGAGGGTGATTTATGAGGGATGGGTGCGATGAGACAATAGGATGAGTGTGAGTGTTATGTGTTGAGATGGAGATTTGAGGAGGCAGCTGCGCAGAAAACAATACGTGGAACTGCAAGATGTATCAGTCAGAGGAGTGCAGTGCAGGAGAATGCTAGGGAGGTGAGAGGGTGATGGCCGCCACCTACAAGTGATATGACATTCACCTTGCTAGACCTAATGAGGTCATTTAACCCTTCATGGCATTTTATCTAGACCCGTGGCACCACACTTCAGCTGCTGATGGCCTCAGCAACCTCCAGCCATGTCTGCTTGGCTTTCTCCTCCTGTCCTCAGGGAAGGGGACTTCTCATCTGGCCCTCACTGCTTCCATCATCACCTCCAAGGACATGTCTGAGAACCAGGAGGCAGCCTTCCCATATCTGGCTCCCATCTTGCAGTAGTTTTCTCCTTTCCACTGCAAGATTTCCTGCTGCTATTGTTACCCTTGTTAAGGTACCATTAAATAGAGAGACTTCAATGAATATGACTAAAATTGACTATAAAAAAAGAGAAATTAGAATATGAGAGTAAACTAGCAAGACATATGAAAACAGATAAGAGCTTCTACATATAAAAAAGAGAGTAGGTCATGAAAAATTTGGACCTTTAGAGGATGAAACTGAGGAATTAATAATGGGAAACATGGAAATGGCAGAGAATTTGAAAAATAATTTTGTATTATGCTTTATGTGAAGACATAAAAGCATCCCAAGAAGGGGCAAAAGGGAGGGAGGAACTTGAAACGATCACTAGAGATTAGTACTAGGAAAACTAATGGGACTAAAGGCTGACAAAGGCCCTGGACCTGATAGCCTGCATCCTATGGTCCTAAAAGAAGTGGCTGCAGAGATAGTGGATGCATTGGTCGTAATCTTCCAAGATTCTATAGACTCTGGAACAGTTCCGACAGATTGGAGGGTAGCTAATGTAACCCTACTATTTAAAAAGGGAGGTAGAGAGAAAGCAGGGAATTGTAGACCAGTCAGCCTGATGTCAGTAGTGGGGAAAATTCTAGAGTTCCTTATCAAAGATTTTATAGCAGAGCACTTAGAGAACAGTGGTAGAATCTGGCAGAATCAGCATGGATTTACGAAAGGGAAATCATGCTTGACAAATCTACTAGAATTCTTCGAGGATGTGACTAGTAGAGTTGATGAGGGGGAGCCAGTGGATGTGGTTTATTTGGACTTTAAGAAGGCTTTCGACAAAATTCCACATAAGGGAATAGTACGTAAAATTAAAGCGCATGGGATTGGGGGTAGTGTATTGCGATGGATAGAAAATTGGTTGGCGGACAGGAAACAAAGAGTAGGGATAAATGGGTCTTTTTCCCAATGGCAGGCAGTGACTACTGGGGTCCCGCAGGGATCGGTGCTAGGACCCCAGCTATTCACAATATACATTAATGATTTAGATGAGGGAACTAAATGTAATATCTCCAAATTTGCAGATGACACAAAACTGGGTGGGAGAGTGAGTTGTAAGGAGGATGCAGAGAGGCTTCAGGGTGATTCGGACAAGTTGAGTGAGTGGGCTAATGCATGGCAGATGCAGTATTATGTGGATAAATGTGAGGTTATCCACTTTGGTAGCAAAAACAGGAAGGCAGATTATTATCTGAATGGCTATAAACTGAGCGAGGGGAATTTGCAGCGAGACCTGAGTGTTCTCGTACACCCGCATGCAGGTGCAGCAGGCAGTAAAAAAGGCAAATGGTATGTTGGCCTTCATAGCGAGAGGATTAGAGTACAGAAGCAGGGATGTCTTGCTGCAATTATACAGGGCCTTGGTGAAGCCACACCTGGAATATTGTGTGCAGTTTTGGTCTCCTTATCTGAGGAAGGATGTTCTTGCTATAGAGGGAGTGCAGCGGAGGTTTACCAGACTGATTCCTGGGATGGCGGGACTGACGTATGAGGAGAGATTGAGCCGGTTAGGATCATATTCGCTGGAGTTCAGAAGAGTGAGGGGGGATCTCATAGAAACCTATAAAATTCTAACAGGACTTGACAGGGTAGATGCAGGAAGGATGTTCCCGATGGTGAGGGAGTCCAGAACCAGGGGTCATAGTCTAAGGATACGGGGTAAACCTTTCAGGATTGAGATGAGGAGAAATTTCTTCACCCAGAGAGTGGTGAGCCTGTGGAATTCGCTACCACAGAAAGCAGTTGAGGCCAAAACATTGTATGTTTTCAAAAAGGAGTTAGATATAGCTCTTGGGTCTAGAGGGATCAAAGGGTATGGGGCGAAAGCCGGAATAGGCGACTGAGTTGGATGATCAGCCATGATCATAATGAATGGTGGAGCAGGCTCGAAGGGCAAAATGGCCTCCTCTGCTCCTATTTTCTATGTTTCTAGGACCTTGGGGGGGGGGGGGCGGGGGGTGCATGTGCATAGATCTTTGAAGGTGGCAGGACATATTGAGAGAGTGGTCAGTAAAGCATATGGGGTCTTGAACTTCATAAATAGAGGCATTGAGTACAAAAGCAGGGAAGTTAAGCTGAACCTTTATAAAGCTCTGGTTAGGCCCCAACTGGAGTACTTCATGAAGGATGTGAGGGACCTTAAGAGGGTGCAGAGGAGATTTACCAGAATGGTTCCAGGGATGGAGGATTTTACTTACAAGGTTAGGTTGGAAAAACTGAGTTTGTTCTTTTCGAAACAACAAATATTGAGGGGAGATTGAACAGGTGTACAAGATTATGACAGGCTTAGATAAGTAAGACAAGGAAAAACTGTTCCCGTTAACAAATGGTACAGGACCAGGAGACACAGATTGAAAGTTTTAGGCAAAAGATGCAGGGGGAATATGAGGAAGCACTTTTTTACACAGCAGGTGCTAATGACCTGGAATTTGCTGCTCACAAGGGTGGTGGAAGCGGAGATGATCAATGACTTCAAGAGAAAGTTGGATGGCCACTTGAGAGAAAGATACTTACAGCGCTACATGGATTGAGCTGGAGAGAGACTGACTGTATAGCTCTGTGGAGAGCTGGCAGGGACTCAATGTGACAAATGGTCCTCTTCTGCGCTATAAGCCAAATGGAAGTGCATCATAATGCTGTCACCAGGTCACTGGACTCCTCATCTCTCTCCATCACAGCTGCCCAATGACTGTCGCACCCTGCCGATCTTCAGAGTGCCCTCCTCTGTTAGTGTAAGGGTGCCAGTGGCTGCAGGTCCACCCACGGTTCTCTGCCTCTTGCTGGATTAGGGGTCTGTTCTGCAATGAGTGTGCGCTATGTGGAATGTGTATTGAGGATGGAATGAACACATTTGAGGAGGGTGATTTATGAGGGATGGGTGCGATGAGACAATAGGATGAGTGTGAGTGTTATGTGTTGAGATGGAGATTTGAGGAGGCAGCTGCGCAGAAAACAATACGTGGAACTGCAAGATGTATCAGTCAGAGGAGTGCAGTGCAGGAGAATGCTAGGGAGGTGAGAGGGTGATGGCCGCCACCTACAAGTGATATGACATTCACCTTGCTAGACCTAATGAGGTCATTTAACCCTTCATGGCATTTTATCTAGACCCGTGGCACCACACTTCAGCTGCTGATGGCCTCAGCAACCTCCAGCCATGTCTGCTTGGCTTTCTCCTCCTGTCCTCAGGGAAGGGGACTTCTCATCTGGCCCTCACTGCTTCCATCATCACCTCCAAGGACATGTCTGAGAACCAGGAGGCAGCCTTCCCATATCTGGCTCCCATCTTGCAGTAGTTTTCTCCTTTCCACTGCAAGATTTCCTGCTGCTATTGTTACCCTTGTTAAGGTACCATTAAATAGAGAGACTTCAATGAATATGACTAAAATTGACTATAAAAAAAGAGAAATTAGAATATGAGAGTAAACTAGCAAGACATATGAAAACAGATAAGAGCTTCTACATATAAAAAAGAGAGTAGGTCATGAAAAATTTGGACCTTTAGAGGATGAAACTGAGGAATTAATAATGGGAAACATGGAAATGGCAGAGAATTTGAAAAATAATTTTGTATTATGCTTTATGTGAAGACATAAAAGCATCCCAAGAAGGGGCAAAAGGGAGGGAGGAACTTGAAACGATCACTAGAGATTAGTACTAGGAAAACTAATGGGACTAAAGGCTGACAAAGGCCCTGGACCTGATAGCCTGCATCCTATGGTCCTAAAAGAAGTGGCTGCAGAGATAGTGGATGCATTGGTCGTAATCTTCCAAAATTTCCTAGATTCTGGAAAGGTCCCAGTGGATTGGAAAACCCCAAATGTAACACCCCTATTCAAGAAAGGAGTTAGACAGAAAGCAGGAAATTCATGACCAGTTGTTATTGAGAAAATGCTGAAATCAATTATTAAGAAGTAATAGGATATTTAGAAAATCATCATACAATCAAGCAGAGTCAACACAGTTTTATGAAAGGAAAATTGTATTTGACAAATTTATGAGAGTTATTTGAGGATCGAACAAGCAGGGTGAATAAAGGGGAACCATTAGATGTAGTGTATTTGAATTTCCAAAAGGCATTTGATAAGGTTCCACATAAAAGGTTACTGCACAAGACAAGAGCTCATAGTATTGGGGTAATATATTAGTGTGGATAGAGGATTGACTAACAGGAAACAGGGGGTTGGGATAAATGGGTCATTTTTCAGGTTGGCAAACTGTAACTAGTAGGGTGCCACAGGGATCAGTGCTGGGGCCTCAACTATTTACAATCTATATTAATGACTTAGATGAAGGGACAGAGTGTATTGTTAAATTTGCTGACGATATAAAGATAGGTGGGAAAACAAGTTGCGAGGAGGACACAGAGTCTGCTTGGCATATAGATAGGTTAAGTGAATGTACAAAAATTTGGCAGATGGAGTATGATGTGGATAACCCAACATTTTCCCACTTTGGTAGGAAGAGTAAAAAAAAGATTTAAATGGAGAGAGAGACTACAGAATGCTGCAGTACAGAGGGATCTGGCTGAACCCATACATGAATCACAAAGTTAGTATGCAGGTCCAGCAAGTAATTAGGAAGACAAATGGAATGTTGGCCTTTATTGCAAGGGGGATGGAGTATAAAAGTAAGGAAGTCCTGCTACAACTATACAGGGCGTTGGTCAGACCACACGTAGAATACTGTGTACACTTTTGGTCTCCTTATTTAAGGAGGGATATACTTGCATTAGAGGCAAGAGAGGTTCACTAGGTTGATTCCTGGGATGAGGGGGTTGGTCTTATGAGGAAAGGTTGAGCAGGTTGGGCCTATACACAGTTGGAGTTTATGAGAGGTGATCGTATTGAAACATAAGATTTTGAGGGGGCTTGACAGGGTAAATGCGGAGAGGATGTTTCCCTTTGTGGGAGAATCTAGAACTAGGGAGCAGTTGCAGAATAAGGGGTCTCCCATTTAAGACAGAGATGAGGAGGAATTTTTTCTGAGGGTCATTAATCTTTGGAATTTTCTATACCCCAGAAAGCCGTGGAGGCTGGGTCATTGAATTCAAAGCTGAGTTAGACAGATTTTTGATCTACAAGGAAGTCAAGGGTTATGATATGGGGGGTGGGGGGTGGGTGTCAGGCAGGAAAGTGGAGTTGAGGTCATGATCAGATCAGCCATGATCTTATTGAATGGCCTACTCCTGCTCCTATTTCTTATGTTATGACTAATCCAGCACGTCATCCCGCCTACCCTCCCTGGCTGGTCGGGGAACCCCCAGAAGTGAGATGCTAATGCCATGACTCAGTTAAAGCACCATGGCAAAGTCCACTGGGGATTTCAATGAGTTCCCCACCTGCTAATGGTCCCACTGTTTCAGGAGGGACTAATAGCTGAAAATTCAGCCCAGATCATGATTCTGCCTTGGACCATGATAGATCCAATGTTTTCACTTGAATATCTAATTAAATGTATCTTAAATATTATCCCAGTAAATACATAATTAGAAGGAGCACACTGAAAAGAAAATATGCCATGGGAAGTTTATTAACATTAACATTTACAATATACAATTGAAGCAGACCATATAGCTTGTAAGTGATAGAAAGAAGACAGCAACAGCGTTCACTCGTCAAACCAGTGAGCTTGGTGTGAAGGGCTAAAGGAGTCCATTGGGCAGGGGAAACCAGAATAGTAAGGATCAGATGGTCATGCCACTTACTGGTAACAGACTGTTTTGAATCTCTTCTCCTTCTCCTCATTCCCCCCTGCCACCCTGTGATTTATTGTATTTAAGTTTTCGCTTCTCTGCATTTTAGTTTTGCATTTAAAAAGTAGGGTTGGTATGGATTCTACAAAATAAGAGTAGATGAAGGAACTGTTGATACATGATGCACTACTTCAATAAATTTTGTATACAAATAATGAATTGTAAAAGTTTGTTGAATCAGATTAGATTCTATTGTAGGATAAAAGTGCCAACAAAATCACTCATCCATAATGAGATTTATGCAACTCAAAACATGCAATTAAGCAACTTAAATCTTGATCTCAGTCACTCAAAAAGCTATGTGATGCATTTGTCACTCGCTCTGAAAATATCCTCCCCTCCAACAATGTGGCTAAGAAGTGAACTTAGCAAGGAAGATCAAATCAAATTTGCACAGCAGATTTTAATAATTGGATACATCAGTTAGGTGGAGGTATGTATGAAGGCACAATTTATGGTACATCGCTAAGTGCAGACTGATTTCTGAATCTGATTTAAACAATGTTTTTACTTGACCTAGGTTAGAAGTGAATCTGAAGATGCACTATTTCTCCTAAAAATGAAATATCAAGAAGTTACAAGAGAGTTGGAACAGCTAGATTCAGTTGTGAAAAGAAGGTAATTGTATACAAAACATCATCCTCTTCCTAGAAACATGTAGATGAGGAGAAACTGTTCCCACTGGTGAAAGCTTCGAGAACCGAGATTTAGAGTAATTGGTAAGAAAAGCAAGTGACATGAGGAAAAACTTTTTCACACAGTGAATGGTTAAGGTCTGGAATGCACTGCCTGAGAGTGTGGTGGAGGCAGCTTCAATTGAAGCACTCAGAAGGAAATTAGACTGTTATATGAAAAGGAAGAATGTGCAGGGAGAAGGCAGGGAATGGCACAAGGTGAATTGCTCTTTTGGACAGCCAGTGTAGACACGATGGGCCGAATGGTTTCCTTCTGCACTGTTACAATTCTGTGATTTCTGAGATGACTATTTTGCATCTCCTCCAGTATGTTTAAAAAAAAAAGTGTAATGTTAGCTGATTTTTCTTTTAGATTACATGAACAAAGGATGAAACACATTGAAAAACAACAAATCTATGGAAAGCTGACTGCTTATCAATCACTGCATTGTCACGAGTTGGCTGACGTTTCCATGAACATACACAAGCCTGATCCAGCAGCAGAGCTCAATGACCTATTTGACAACACCATTTCAGAGCTCTAAAACACTAAAACAAAAATGGGACATGCTGCACTTCTAAGCTGCATTTAAGCTGCAAAAGTCCTCCATACGCGTTTTAAATAACTAGACAGTTTTCCAGGTTTACTGCTCGAATAATTTGGATTTCTAGATAGAGTGTTTAATATCTTGTATCCATAATGATTTATGTCACTTCAATGCTGACTGAAAGCAACTTGTCCAACTTTTCACCTAATCAGAGTTCTAGCTTTAGTGGTTTATCATTCCAAAATATTTTGGAAAATTCCTTTTCTTAGTTTGTAGTTTGTGTACTCCAAAAGACAAGTGTTATAATTTTTAGGTCTGTGCTAGATATTCTCTCAAAGTCAGCATCTCTAGTCATTCCTGTAAACATACAGCACATTTAGTACCTTTACTTCCGAGTGTCTAGTTAAACAGTGTAACCCAGGTACCATAATAGATCTCTCGTTACATGTACTGGATACTATAATTTTGCATGCAGCACCCTATGCATCGCACAATCTTTTCAAAAGAGACTGAAATGCACTTTAGTTCAGAGATTACATAGAATATACAGTACAGAAACAGGCCATTCAGCACAACTAGTCTGTTCTGGTGTTTATACTCCACATTCTAACTACCTCAATCAGCCTTTAACAGATTTTCCCCTTTGAATACCGTTGGGGGAGATAGCTTCTCAGGGGAATGTAGCAAGAGCCAGTTTTGGGAGAGGTGCCAGCGGACTGGAGGACAGTGAATGTGGTACCATTATTCAAGAAGGGTAGTAGGGATAGAGCAGGTAATTACAGGCCAGTCAGTCTAACATCAGTGGTTGGGAAACTATTGGAAAAAAATTCTGAGGGACAGGATTAATCTCCATTTGGAGAGGCAGGAAATAATCAGGGGTAGTCAGCACGGCTTTGTCGGGGGAGATAGTGCCTAACTAACTTGATTGAATTTTTCGAGGAGGTGACTAGATGTGTAGATGAGGGTAAAGCAGTTGCTGTAGTCTACATGGACTTCAGTAAGGCTTTTGATAAGGTCCCGCATGGGAGATTGGTTAAGAAAGTAAGAGCCCATGGGATCCAGGGCAAATTGGATCCAAAATTGGCTTGGTGGCAGGAAACAGAGGGTAATGGTTGAGGGTTGTTTTTGTGAGTGGAGGCCTGTGACCAGTGGTGTACCACAGGGATCAGTGCTGGGACCCTTGCTGTTTGTAGTGTACATTAATGATTTAGACATGAATATAGGAGGTATGATAAGTAAGTTCACAGATGACACGAAAATTGGTGGCGTCATAAATAGTGAGGAGGAAAGCCTTAGATTACAGGACGATATAGATGGGCTGGTAAGATGGGCAGAGTTGTGGCAAATGGAATTTAATCCTGAGAAGTGTGAGGTGGTGCATTTTGGGAGGACGAACAATGAAAGGGAATGTACAACGGATGATAGGACCCTAGGAAGTACAGAGGGTCAGAGGGACCTTGATGTACTTGTCCATAGAGATAAGGTGGTTAGGAAGGCATATGGGATACTTGGCTTTATTAGCTTAGGCGTAGAATATAAAAGCAGGGAGCTGTATAAAACACTAGTTAGGCCACAGTTGGAGTACTGTGTACAGTTCTGGGCACCACACTATAGGAAGGATGTAATTGCACTGGAGAGGGTGCAGAGGAGATGCACCAGGATTTTGCCTGGGCTGGAGCATTTCAGCTATGAAGAGAGACTGAAAAGGCTAGGTTTGTTTTCCTTATAACAGAGAAGGATGGGGGTGGGGGTGGGGGTGGGGGCATGATTGAGGTATACAATATTATGAAGGGCTTTGATAGGTTAGATAGGAAGATACCTCTTCCCTTAGCGGAGGGGTCAATAACCAGGGGGCATAGATTTAAGGTAAGGGGCAGGAAGTTTAGAGGGGATTTGAGGAAATTTTCTTTTCATCCAGAGGGCGGTTGGAATCTGGAATACACTGCCTGAAGGGGTGGTTGAAGCAGGAACCCTCACAACATTTAAGTAGCATTTAGATGAGCACTTGAAACGCCATAGCATACAAGGCTACGGGCCAAGTGTTGGAAAAATGGGACTAGAATAGTTAGGTGCTCAATGGCTGGCACAGACACGATGGGCCAAAGGGCCTGTTTCTGTGATGTATAACTCTATGACTAAGTCTGTGGCACCACAGGTGGCCCAGCTTTACAGGAGGGGAGGAAAAAGAGTGGGAGAGCTGTAGTGATAGGGGATTCTATCGTAAGGGACACAGATAGGAGTTTCTGTGTCTGCAAAGATGACTCCAGGATGGTATGTTGCCTCCCTGGTGCTAGGGTCAAGGATGGCACGGAGGAGCTGCAGGACATTCCAAAGGGGGAGGGTGAACAGTCAGAGGCTGTTGTTCACATTGGTACGTACGACTTGGTAGAAAGAGGGATGAGGTCCCGCAATGAGAATTTAGGGAGCTAGGTAGCAGATTAAAAAGCAAGACCTCAAATGTTGTAATCTCTGGATTACTCCCAGTGCCACACGCTAGTGAGTACAGAAGTAGGAGGATAGAGCAGATGAATGCATGGCTGGTGCAGGAGGGAGGGCTTTAGTTTCCTGGCTCACTGGGTCTGTTTCTGGCGAAGGTGAGACCTGTACAAGTCGGACAGGTTGGACCTGAATTAGAACAGGACCAACATCCTTGCAGGGAGGTTTGCTAGTGCTGTTGGGGCAGGGGGAGTTTTAAACTAATTTGGCAGGGAATGGGATACAGAGTGGAGGCACAGTAGGGGGTGATGCACAGGCAAACATAGAAACGGACCCAAGTCAGTCTGGAAGGCAGAGCAAATATAGACCTGTTAAAGCACAAGCAAATAATACAAGGCTGTATTGCATCTGTTTATCACAAGGAGTCTTACAGTTGAGGGCATTGATTAACACATGGGAATATGATATTACTGCTATCACAGAGACATGGTTGAGGGAGGGGCAGGACTGGCAGCTTAATATTCCAGGGTATAGAATTTTCAGGCGTGACAGGGTTGGTGGGGGGGTGGGTGGTGAAAGAGGAGATGGCATTGCACTATTGATCAAGGAGCCAATTACTGCAGTAAGGAAGGAAGATATCTTAGAAGGTTCCTCAAATGAGGCCATATGGGTAGAACTTAAAGAAAAAAGGGAGCAATCACTTTTATGGAAGTGCACTACTATGGAAGTCTTTGCTCGAGTCGCTCTGAACAGGCTCCAGAAGCTGGCCGAGCGCGTCTACCCTGAGGCACAGTGTGGCTTTCGTACAGAGAGATCGACTATTGACATGCTGTTCTCCCTTCGTCAGATACAGGAGAAATGCCGTGAACAACAGATGCCCCTCTACATTGCTTTCATTGATCTCACCAAAGCCTTTGACCTCGTCAGCAGACGTGGTCTCTTCAGACTACTAGAAAAGATCGGATGTCCACCAAAGCTACTAAGTATCATCACCTCATTCCATGACAATATGAAAGGCACAATTCAACATGGTGGCTCCTCATCAGAGCCCTTTCCTATCCTGAGTGGTGTGAAACAGGGCTGTGTTCTCGCACCCACACTTTTTGGGATTTTCTTCTCCCTGCTGCTTTCACATGCGTTCAAATCCTCTGAAGAAGGAATTTTCCTCCACACAAGATCAGGGGGCAGGTTGTTCAACCTTGCCCGTCTAAGAGCGAAGTCCAAAGTACGGAAAGTCCTCATCAGAGAACTCCTCTTTGCTGACGATGCTGCTTTAACATCTCACACTGAAGAATGCCTGCAGAGTCTCATCGACAGGTTTGCGTCTGCCTGCAATGAATTTGGCCTAACCATCAGCCTCAAGAAAACGAACATCATGGGGCAGGATGTCAGAAATGCTCCATCCATCAATATTGGCGACCACACTCTGGAAGTGGTTCAAGAGTTCACCTACCTAGGCTCAACTATCACCAGTAACCTGTCTCTAGATGCAGAAATCAACAAGCGCATGGGTAAGGCTTCCACTGCTATGTTCAGACTGGCCAAGAGAGTGTGGGAAAATGGCGCACTGACACGGAACACAAAAGTCCGAGTGTATCAGGCCTGTGTCCTCAGTACCTTGCTCTACGGCAGCGAGGCCTGGACAACGTATGCCAGCCAAGAGCGACGTCTCAATTCATTCCATCTTCGCTGCCTTCGGAGAATACTTGGCATCAGGTGGCAGGACTATATCTCCAACACAGAAGTCCTTGAAGCGGCCAACATCCCCAGCTTATACACACTACTGAGTCAGCGGCGCTTGAGATGGCTTGGCCATGTGAGCCGCATGGAAGATGGCAGGATCCCCAAAGACACATTGTACAGCGAGCTCGCCACTGGTATCAGACCCACCGGCCGTCCATGTCTCCGTTATAAAGACGTCTGCAAACGCGACATGAAATCGTGTGACATTGATCACAAGTCGTGGGAGTCAGTTGCCAGCATTCGCCAGAGCTGGCGGGCAGCCATAAAGACAGGGCTAAATTGTGGCGAGTCGAAGAGACTTAGTAGTTGGCAGGAAAAAAGACAGAGGCGCAAGGGGAGAGCCAACTGTGCAACAGCCCCAACAAACAAATTTCTCTGCAGCACCTGTGGAAGAGCCTGTCACTCCAGAATTGGCCTTTATAGCCACTCCAGGCGCTGCTTCACAAACCACTGACCACCTCCAGGCGCGTATCCATTGTCTCTCGAGATAAGGAGGCCCAAAAGAAAACTACAGGCCTCCAAACAAACAAACAGTCAGGGCGAGTTAGAGGAGCAGATATGTAGGCAAATCTCAGAGGCGTAAAAATAATAGGGTAATAATAGGGAATTTCAACTTCCCCAATATTAACTGAGGTAGTCTTAATGCAAAAGGCTGAAAGGGGGCGGAATTCTTAATGTGCAAACAGGACAGCGTTTTAAATCAGCACGTAGAAAGTCCTACAAGAGAAGGGGCGTTACTGGACCTAATCTTAGGGAATGAAGCCAGACAAGTGGTAGAAGTGTCGGGGATAGTGACCATAACTCTAAGATTTAAGGCAGTAATGGAAAAGGACAGAAATGGACTAGAAATATAGGTACTGAATTGGGGGCAGGCCGATTTCAATTTGATAAAAACAGGATCTGGCCAAAGTGGACTGGGAGCAGCTACTTGTAGGAAAGTCTACATCAGACCAGTGGGAGTCATTCAAAAGGGAATGAGAGAGGGGTCAGGGCCAACATGTTCACATAAAAGGAGAAGGGTAGGATCAATAAGTCCAGGGAACCCTGGATGTCAAGGGATATAGAGGATTGGATAAGGAAAAACAAAAGCATAAGGCAGTAAACAGCAGAGGCCATAGAGGAGTGTAGAATGTGTAGGGGGTACTTAAAAAAAAGTAATTAAGAGAGCGAAGAAGGGGCATGTAAAAACACTGGCGGGCAAGATAAAGGAAAATCACAAGGTGTTTTATAAGTATATTAAGGACAAGAGGATAACAAGGGAAAGAGTAGGGCCCAAAGTGGCAATCTGTGTGTGGAGCCGGAGGACATAGGTGAGGTTTTAAATGATTACTTTTCATCAGTGTAAAGAAGGACGATGTAGGTCCAGAGATCAGGGAGGGGGATTGTGATATATTTGTACAAATTAGCATTGAAAGGGAGGAAGTTTTAGCAGGCTTAAAAATGAAGAAATCCTCAAACACAGATGAGATGTATCCCAGGCTGCTATGTGAGGCAAGGGAGGAGGTTGCAGGGGCTCTGACACAAATTTTCAAATCCTCTCTGGCCGCAGGAGGACAGTGAATGTGGTACCATTATTCAAGAAAGGTAGCAGGGATAAACCAGGTAATTACAGGCCAGTGAATCTAACATCAGTGGTAGGGAAATGATTGGGAAAAAATTCTGAAGGACGGAATTAATCGCCACTTGGAGGGCAGGGATTAATCAAGGATAGTCAGCCTGGCTTTGTCAGGGGAGATCATGTCTAACAAACTTGATTGAATTTTTCAAGGAGCTGACTAGTTGTGGAAATGAAGGTAAAGCAGTTGATGTAGTCTACATGGACTTCAGTAAGGCTGTTGATGAGGCCCCACATATTTGATTGGTTAAGGTGGTAAGAGCCCATGGGATCCAGGAAAATTTGGCAAATTGGATCTAAAATTGGCTTAGTGGCAGGAGGTAGAGGGTGATGGTCAAGGGTTCTTTTTGTGACTGGAAGCCTGTGACCAGTGGTGTACCATAGGGATCAGTGCTGAGACCCTTGCTGTTTGTCGCATACATTAATGACTTTGTCATGAATCTAGGAGGGATGATCAGTAAGTTCGCAGATGACATGAAAATTGGTGGTATCGTCATGAGGATAGCCTGAGATTACAGGATGATATAAATGGGCTGGTAAGATGGGCAGAGCAGTGGCAAATGGAATTTAATCCGGAGGAGTGTGAGGTGATGCATTTTGGGAGGACTAACAAGACAAGGGAAGATACAATGGATGGTAGGGTTCCAGGAAGTTCAGAGGGCCCTTGGTGTACTTGTCCATAGATCACTGCAGGCAGCAGCATGGGTAGATAAAGGTGGTTAGGAAGGCATTATGGGATACTTGCCTTTATTAGCCAAGGCATAGAATAAGAGAGGAGGGAGGTTATAATGGAGCTGTATAAAATGCTAGTTAGGCCACAGCTGGAGTACTGTGTACAGTTCTGGTCACCACACAAGAGGAAGGACGTGATTGTATTGGGAAGGGTGCAGAGGAGATTCACAAGGATGTTGCCTGGGCTGATGCACTTTAGCTAAGAAGAGAGACTGGATAGGCTGGGGTTGTTTTCCTTCCAGCATAGAAGGCTGAGGTGGGGGCGGGGCGGGGGGGGGGACATGATTGAGGTATACAAAATTGAGGGGCATAGATAGGAAGAAACTTTTTCTGTTAGCGGAGGTGTCAATAACCAGGGGTTATAGATTTAAGGGTAAGGGGCAGGAGGTTTAGAGGGGATTTGAGGAAAAACTTTTTCCTCCAGAAGGTGGTTGGAATCTGGAACACACTGCCTGAAGAGGTGGGAGAGGCAGGATCCCTCACTGCATTTAAGAAGTATTTAGATGAACACTTGAAACACTATAGCATACAAGGCTACGGCCCAAGTGCTGAAAAATTGGATTAGAATAGATAGGCTTGATGGCTGGTGGGGACACAGTGGCCTGAAGGGCCTGGTTCTTTGCTGTATAACTCTATGACTTAAGCATATTCTGTTTTTCTCTCATGCACGTCTAATTTCCATTTGGAAGTCTCTGAGCTATTTGCCTCAACCACTTGCTGTGGTAGCAAGTTCCTCATTCTGTCCCGAGGAAAAAAAAACCTCCTTATTTCTCTATTGGATTTATTAGTAACAATATTTATGGCTCCTAGTTTTAGATTCTTCCACAACTATCACATAATATTTACATCACAAAAATAGGTTGATCAGGCCAAAAGGTCTATTGCCAATGTTTCTACTTCATACAAGCCTCCTCCCACATTTCTTCACCGAACCCAATCAACATGTTTTTCTATTCCTTTTTTTCCTTGTGTGTGATCTAGCTTCCCTTTAAATGGATCAATGCTAAATAAGCTGAAGGGATTCTACTTCATTTGCCCCTCCTTAGGGCGGCACAGTGGCGCAGTGGTTAGCACCGCAGCCTCACAGCTCCAGGGACCCGGGTTCGATTCCAGGTACTGCCTGTGTGGAGTTTGCAAGTTCTCCCTGTGTCTGCGTGGGTTTTCTCCGGGTGCTCCGGTTTCCTCCCACAAGCCAAAAGACTTGCAGGTTGATAGGTAAATTGGCCATCATAAATTGTCACTAGTGTAGGTAGGTGGGAGGGAAATATAGGGACAGGTGGGGATGTTTGGTAGGAATGTAGGATTAGTATAAATGGGTGGTTGATGTTCGGCACAGACTCGGTGGGCCGAAGGGCCTGTTTCAGTGCTGTGTCTCTAATTCCTTGTCCAGGAAGGCTGATGCCATCTGCAGAGCATTTATTACTATCTGGCTGAAAAAGCACACACGAGTGGGTGTTCCATATGTACCCTGTATCATTCAATCATAATTTTAAAGACCTCTATCAGGGATCTAAGTTTTTTTCTAAAAAGCCCTAACCTGTTCAAAATTTCCCATTAACTGTAATCTCTCCCTTCTGTTACCATTTGTAAATCTTTTTTGCATTTGCTCCAGTTATTTTTTAATAGTAGAGATCAGACCTGTGTACAGCATTCTAAATGCAGCCTAACCAGGGTCCTATACAAGTTTAGCATAACTTCACTACTTTTGAATTAAGAACCTCTAGATACATATGCTTTTAATGATATGTTCACCTGTATTCCTAGATCCCTTTGCTCTTCTACCCCATTCAATTTCTTATTTTCTAAGGGATAAGTGATGTTTTCGTACCCAAGTTCAGCACCTCACATTTATCTACATTAAAGCTTACTTGCCATTTCACTGCCCAATCTATAAGTTTTCTAATGTCATATTGTATTATGTAGTATTGCACCCTTCCTCCTGTTTGCTTTACCACCCCAAGTATGGTATTATCTGCAAATTCTGATAGAATGTTGTGTTCTTAAGTCCAGATCACTAATCTAAATTATGAATAGTAGTCATCCAAGCTTGTGGATACACTGTTTTCTACCTTCCCCAATCTGAACTACCTTTATTCCTAGAACAAAGAACAGTACAGCACAGGAACAGGCCATTCGGCCCTCCAAGCCTGCGGCGATCTTGCCTGCCTAAACTAAAAAGAACAGTACAGCACAGGCACAACTCTTTCATTTTTTTTTAAAGCCAATTTACTATCCATTCAGCTATTTTCCCTAACTTTCATCAGGAGCATAAGGTGTGGTACCTTATCAAAGGCTATTTGAAAATCCAAGTATATGACATCTACTGCATTAACCTTATGTACTCTTTCCATTACCTCTTCAAAGTTTAAAAAAAAACCAGAAATCAAAACAGAAAATGCTGGAAATACTCAGGTAAGGCAGCATCCATGGAGAGAAACAGAGTTAATGTTTCAGGTCACTAACCATTCATCAGAACTGGAACAAGTTAGAAATGTAATTGGTTTTAAGCAAGTGAAAGGGTTGGGGGAAAGAACAAAAGGGAAGGTCCGCGATAGGGTGGAAGATGGGAAAAATTAACAAAAGAGTTGGTGGCACAGGGCCGAAGGCTAGTGAGGATGCTTGTCGGAAATCATGCTTTTAAGCAACAATAAAAGCCATCTCTCCAGTTGCTCTTCGATCACATTTTTTGGTATTGATTCCAGTATCTTTCCTATCACTGACATTGAATTAATTGGGTCATAATTCCCAATCTCCCTTTTTTGGTTCTTGGAACATTAACAGTGGTGGGGCGGCACAGTGGTTAGCACTACAGCCTCACATCTCCAGGGACCCGGGTTCGATTCTGGGTACTGCCTGTGCGGAGTTTGCAACTTCTCCCTGTGACCGCATGGGTTTTCGCCGGGTGCTTCGGTTTCCTCCCACAGCCAAAGACTTGCAGGTTGATAGGTAAATTGGCCATTGTAAATTGCCCCTAGTGTAGGTAGGGAATATGGGATTACTGTAGGGTTAGTATAAATGGGTGGTTGTTGGTCGGCACAGACTTGGTGGGCCGAACAGCCTGTTTCAGTGCTGTATCTCTAAATAAAATAAATAAAATTACCTGTCTGGCATTCTTCTGGCACTACTCCACTTCCTTGGACCTTGTATATAAATACAAAAAAACTAATGTCTCTGCTATTTCCTTGACTATGTGCATCATTCGGACCTGGAATTTTATCCTTTTAGTTTTGCTAATTTATCAATTATTTTCCCTTTCTCTCCCAACTGCATTAATATTCTTTAAGCTCATTCTCTAGTAATGTGTTCATTTTTCTGTCATTATGTGATTTAGTGGCTCGATACCTACTTTTAAAATTTCTGTCTTTTTTAAAAAACTTCTCCAAGTTCTTCATATTTTCTTTGGTATCCAAGTATTTATGTCTTTAGAGTCAAATTTCCCATCGTCATCCATGATATCCTGTAATTAACTTGCTTGTTTTTTTGGCTTTTAGTGAGTTACAAGACACTTTTTGTCCCTAGAAAAACAGTATCTAAAGTTGGCTTGCATCTTAAGGTCTGACGGTTACCCCCAGTTACATAGATCATTAGCAAGTTGAGTTAGGCGCAGGGATGCATTATGGAATTAAGCCACAATTAGCTGTAATTCCAGGTGGTATTATAGCTAATTACAAGTCCTGGATGTTTTGATAAACAAGCCATTTAAAGTATTCATCTGTGAAGAGTGGACTGAAAAGATGGAAGCTCCAAACCACACCACCAACAGGGCAAAAGGAAGCAACCATCCTTTCTCAGGTTATTCAAGTAATGCCCTAGATGTCAGTGAAGATGACATACGATTTGAAGAAAGTGATAGTTCACAGCACCAGTGATGACTGTGACAGCATTATGAGAACATTTTGGGCTTCTACACTTAACAAAATGTACTGTTTGCATTGTTTTGTGCTGTATTTTTTTTTTGTTCTGTTCTTTCCCCTGAAATATTTCCTTTTAAAATCCTGGTGCATCTTATGGTCTGGTAAATATGCAGTATAACTCATTTGGTAATGGATCCCTTTGTCTTTTAATTCAATCCATATGGAATTCTGTATGTCAAAGCTAGTTACATTCTTGTTTTCTACTGGTGCAGCTACTCTAAGTCCCCCATTCCTTCCTAATTGTGTTTAGCCTACAATATTTAGTTGCCAATCTTGTTCAGAAATGAAGTACGATTGCAATGCCAATAATTTTTTTTTTTACATGCATTACAGGAGTTGTCAGTGCATGAACTACCTATTTACTAAATGTTCCACACAGATTATGTAACTTTAGTTTTTATTATGCAATAATTTCACTTTACAAGTCACCAGTACCTGAACTACCATGCGCTAACTTCAGAAAGAGAGATCCGCTCACCTCATTATTCCAGATCCAAACCAATTTAGTTTAACTTTTTCCAGAGTGGGGAGAACGATTGACACCTCCCTTTGCACTGGGATTTCTGTTCAAGTGCCTTTTTGGTCATGCCCTTCCCACCTGGGAACCTCCTTCAGCCCAACAATTCTCTATCTCTAGTTCTAGCCTCCCCAATTTCAATTGTTTCACCATTGGCAACTGTGGCTTCAGTTGCTTAGGGCCCAAGCTTGGTACTCTTCCCCCAAACTTCTGTTCCTCTCTCTACAATATGCGGTTCAGTGTCAAATGTGGTTATAGATGTTGCTGTGAAGCACCCTGTGAGGTTTTTTTATATTTACATAGCTTTGATTGATAACTTGTTAAAGTTGCTAACAACTACAACAAACCTTCCATGCCACCCCTGCCTCCAAAGGCACAATTCTGTTTAGCTGAACTATTTTCATGCTTCCTGAGCATACAAAAAGATTTTTTTTTTTTTTAAAAAGAGTAATCTAATAGTCCAGAATGTGCATCATCTGAAAACCAAATTAGATCATGTTCAGCAGCTACAGACATTTTAGATCAAATTATAAAAAGTATGCTGGAACACAAACAACTTTTCAAACGTGAACTGGCTATCAAATACAGTGGCAGCAGTGTGTACCATCTACAAGATGTACTGCAGCAATGCAAGACTCCTTAGACAGCACCTTTTAAACCCCGCGACCTCTACCACCTAGAAGGACAGCAGATGCACGGGAACACTACCACCTTCAAGTTCCCCTCTAAGCCACACACCATTGACTTGGAACTATATTGCTGTTCCTTCGCTGTTGCTGGGTCAAAATCCTGGAACTTCGTTCCAAACACACTGAGTGCACCTACCCCACATGGACTGCAGCGGTTCAAGGCAGCTCACCAGCACCTACTCAAGAGCAATTAAGGATTGTCAATAAATGCTGGCCTAGTCAGCGGCATCCATATCCCATGAACAAATATTAAAAAATGCTTCAAATTCATTGTATTTCTGCCCAAATTGATATTCCAAATGTTTAATGTTTAAAATTGCACAACATTCACAAGTCCATGCAACACCCATAGTTTTTGCATGTTTTTATATAATTTTTCAACTAATTCCCCGATTTCCCAGTAACCAAATGAAAAGGCCTCTGCTACAGTTCCCACTTATTCCAGATAGCTACCCATACCAGCCAAATGGTACTGACCATTTGCCATTCCCAAAACTATCAATTACAAACTGTGACTATTTCAGGCAGTTCAAGCAGCTATTCACTTTTTTTTTTAAAAAGTGGTGCCATTTTGTACTCCAGCCTTATTCAGCTTTGCAGGTGAAAGTGACCAGACTGCTACATACGTCAGCTGCAATCCTCCAACTGAAATGGTCCCATTTTGTTAATTACTGGGGTATTTGGAGAAGTGCAGAAATAACATAATCTTCATGCTTTTTAAGAAAAAAACTTGTTTACATCTACTACTGTGCAAATTGCAGTGACAATAATGCACCTACTTTGTGGCCAAAACTGTTATGGCCTTGTGGTCAACAAGAGACAATCAAGGAATAGCCCTTCGCTGCTCAGTGCAAATCATCGAATCAATTGTGTACTATCCACGTGCTACTGCTCCTACCAGGTTCCATCATTACCCCCCCCCCCCCACCCCCGCAAAGTAGCCTCAGCACTAGAAATTGAACATTTACTCCTACTCACTAAAAATCACCTCCAAGTCCAAATCTCCTTTTGGTACTACAGTTCAACCCAAAAGTTGCCTTATTTTTTAGGTTCTGAGCTTATTCCTATCCCTTGGGTGATTGAAAATTGGTTAACTTCCTTCACTTTTCCTCAACACTTAACGAGTTAAAAAATAAAACACCAGCAAGAAGCAACATACCACAAATACATTTCCTGAACACCCATGATACCTTTTTAATTTTAGCACTTTGAAGTACTTTTGTTCAGCTTGTTTTTTTCCAGTCTATTGGTTTGTGATTTCTTTCTCAACTCTGCAGTTTACATCAGTGAAATATGTAGAATCTTTTTCCTTTTAAAGAATATGTGGGTAATCTTCCACCTTTATATATGCATGATCTCCTCCACTGATAGTCCCTAGAATTAGTCAGACTGCTCTAGCATAATCTGATTTTTCCTGCCCACACCTCTGCTCCCACTTCAGTTCAGACTGGGAAGTGAAGCAAGGAAGTTTTAAAATATATCCAATTAAGTGCATGTTTGAAAAAATTAGCATCAGATTGAACAAAAATATGCAGCTCTCACTACAATTACATGGATCTAAAATGACCAATGCACATACTCTGATGTACATATATTGAAATCCTGAGGTATTTATATCGACTTCCTCTACTCTTAGAAGGGGTCAGGATCTGGTTTGTGGACATTCACCCCACAATCCTGCTCTTTCATCACTTTACAGAAAGCATGTTTCCTTGGGGTGCAGTTGGTCTCACTGCAGGAGGGGTAGCAATCACTGAAGCTGCTAGACTCTACTGCACAAGGGAGAAAAAAGGTTCAAAATTATAAACCACTGTTTTCAGTGACAGAACTTGGTGTAATGAAACAAACTCTAAACCAAAATTATCCAGTGAAACTTCACTGTGCAAGTACCAAACCAAATGGATTAAGTTGACCTTGTTTACGATGAGTAAATATGATTAGATACAGAACCTAAAAGCTAGCCAATAACATTTTCTATTTCAAACTCTGAATTAGTGTATTGGTATTTGTCTAGCACATTTACATTATAGATCAACACAAGTGCTGACAAGAATATGAAAAAGCTACAGACATACTTATTGCATCCATCTTGCACTTTTACTGTGTCTGCAATCATTTCAGTAAACGTAGCTGTTTATTGCTTAGAGGATGAAAATAATGGGTTCTATCTCCATATAAGCCCAACACTTTGCCTAGAACCTGCATGAACCCAATAGAACTGATTAAAATGAGCCATAAGACTTCTGAGCTTTCAAAATTAATGTGCTTATATGAAACTAAAAGACCAGCAAGTATTTAAAAAATTATTAAAATGAGAAGATTGCCCCATAGTATTCCAGGGATCTATTTAAAACAAGACTAGGTTAACTCTCAAGACAACAGCTGAATTCATACTTGGATGCCAACACGCACATCCATCTGTGCTCACTTTACACAAAAGACCCAACAAATACAGTATATCGTTCTAAAGGTTTAATACGCTATAGGCATTTCATTTTCATACCTGCTGAGATGAATTGTGAAATCTGGAGGAATTCATTTGGAGTGCCGTGGTTCCTGTCTTGGACACTATCCATTGACATTACTTAATTATGCTGAGAGCCACATACACAGAGGTAGCAAAACTAAACATTACGATTACCACAGAATGCCACCTAGGATTTACATTCAGGGGTAAATATTTGAACAGAACAATTGCATTCTAAGTGTTAAAGTATCTCAAACTTCAAAGCACAACCAATCAATAGTATCAAGTTTGATAAAAGATCATGTCAATGTTTTCTGTCTCTTATGAAAAGGTGGTAACACCGATCAGTAAATTTCAAGGAGCAATAGATTATTTATAAGCAACCACCTATGTCTTGAGCACAAGCAGTTTTTTTGCATTATCTCTGCAGAGTTAGTTATTTTACAACAGCATATTTTGAAGGAATGAGTTTATCATGCTGCTTTTATCGTTTTATAACGATTTGTTTTACAGATAGGCTTCATACTAATCACCATTTAAAATGCTCCCGTTAACTTGCACTGTGATTTTCTGCCCATTTTACACAGCAGTATTGCTAAGCTGAATATGACTCAGCTACATACATCTTTATTACAGCCTAATATTTTATTGTTTTCAGGGGTGGGGGGTATGGATGTTCCAGTAGCTCTTCGGAAACGCTCCGACTTGTACATAAATATGTTGACTGGAGGATATAATTCAACAGCAGTACAAAAAGGATGATGGGCTGCACATAGACATATATGTTCGATTGCTGGTGGGGGGGGGGGGGGGGGTGGGAGGTTATTAAATAAAATATTTCAAGTTAGACCCCAAAAACACTTCACTTGTGTTTTTGTTATAAAACAGCTAAGATCAAAGACTACAATTTTCTTGGTTATGTTATTTTTCATGGAATACTGTGCATATGACCTATCATGTGAAGACAGCAAATTCAGAGGAAATAATTTAAGGCATGAAGTGGAGTTGAAGAGCTAGTGATTGTTCAAGTGCTTGTAAACTGGATAGAAAAACATTCCCAGAAAGATTGTAGACTATAGATCTGCAACCAACAGCACTGCTACATTTAAATCAATTCAGCAGGATTGTTTCCACCATTTTAATACTAATGACACAACTAGGTACATTTGAAAATAATTGAATATGTGCCATGTAAGCTAGACATACAACAGAAACTGTAGTTTCATGATGGGCACGAAGGACCTTTCTTTAAATATATAAAAGTAAAGAAGCTGTATTCAATCCACTTCCATTTCTGTGCCCTGATTTTCTGCTGGCTTTTGCTGTTTGGTATTGTCACCAGCTGCAGCATTAGATTCAGACTTTGGATCAGTCTCACTTTCCCTGTTAAATGGTCCATTGGCTTTCTCCTCCTTTTCAGGAAGTGGCTCCACTTTGGGCTTTGATTGGTTAACAATAGGGTCACAGGTTGTCTCCAGCTCCTAGATGAATGAATAGTGAATTTTTAAAACAATTAAAACCTCCTCAAACTGTTTCCAGTTCCTGGATAATCAAACATTTAAAAAAAAATTCTCAAAATCCAGTTACAAAAAGGATTCTTACTGTGCTCATTGTAATATATTAACCTTCTCTACCTAGCTTGAATTCCTGCCTTTTTAAAATAAAGAAAAACAGTTTATGAATGTCAAAATCTTATTAAAAGGACATTTTGTAAATCAGGGCTCAAATCACAGAAGGCGACTATTCAACCCATTGTGCCTGTGCCAGCTCTTTGAATGAGCCTTTTCCCCTATAGCCCTACAACTTTTCCCCTTTGAAGAATTTATTCAATTCCCTTTTGACAGTTATCATAGGATGATGGAAGCAAATTCAGTCAGAGCATTCCAAACCATCACTCAATGTGTTAAAAAAAAAATGCTCTTGGCTCTGGTTCTTTTGCCAGTTACCTTAAAATTGAAATCCTCTAGTTACTGACCTTTTTCCCCCACTGGAAACAGTTTTGCCTCATTTACTTTATCTAAATCCTTCATGATTTTGAAGATCTCTATTAAATCTCCCCTTAACCTTCTATGCTCCAAGGACTCCCTCCATATTAAAGAAGTCCTGCATCCGTGGTCCATTCTAGAAAAATCTCATCTGCACTCGAAACTCTTGATATCCGTGTGATGCTCAGAATTGGCCACAATAAAACATTGGTTAGGTCCCAGGTAGAATAAAGGTTTAGCATAAAGTTCTTGCTTTTGTGCTCTATGTCTCAGTTTATAAAGCCAATACTCTCGATATGCTTTAACCAGTCATCCCACTTGTCTTGCCACTTTCAAAGATTTGTGCACATCTTGGTCTCTCAATTTCGGCACTCCCTTTAAAATTATACCATTTAGTTTGTATTGCCTCTCATTCTTCCTATCAAAATGCATCACTTCACACTTGTTAAATTTCATCCCCCAAAGCTAAAGCACCTGCATGGCTACAGATGTAGAGATTAAAATGAAACAAGTAAGAAGGTATATAAATATCAGACTTGTAATCCAGATCCTCATTCACTTCAAAATCAGCCATCCTACATTTGAGTACTTTTCCACATTTTGTTCCTTGCCCTTTTCCAGAATTACACTAAATGTAATGATAGTTATCACCGTTTCCCAAATACTCAACTTATTTTCCCAGCCCAGAACCAAATCCAGTGCTGCTTCCTTCTTCATTGGGCTAGAAACATACTGATCAAGAAATGTTCTCTTATACATTAAGAATTCCTCCCCCTCTTTTCCTAATATATTGTTATTTTCTCAGTCTATATTAGAATAATTGAGCCTGCCCCTTTTTACTATTCTGGTTTTTGCATCTTTCTGAAATTTGCTGTTCTCCTTCCCAATATCTGGTGGCCTATAGTATACAGCAGCAGCATAATAGCTCTATTGTTTCAAATAGATTGTCTTTGAACCCTCAAGTACATCATCCCTTTCCAGTGCTCTATTTTTTGATCATTACTGCCACCCACTCCCTTTTTTCCATTCCCATGTTTCCTGAATACTTTGAAACCAGAAATATTGAAGATCCCAACCCTCCTCTTGTTTGAGCCAGGTTTCCATGATTGCCACAATATCATAATCTAATGTAGCCATTTGTGCCTGCAGCTTACCAACCTTATCACACTCAAACACAAATTAAGATCACTACTTTTGTTGACAAATTATGTTACTAAGCTACAAGACACGATTCTATGGAAAGTCAAACTTGTTAATACTTGGGATCCTACACAGTTTCAAGAGACAATTTTGATTAGTCAAAAGTAGATTTCTTTCTGCTTACCTTAACTTTGTTCCTTATCTCAGCTGCCTTCACAATAGGTTCCTGGAATGGCATCTGCTTGTTTTGTGCAATCATTCTATTGTTCATCCAATCCATGGCACTACTGACATTTTCTTCAACTTTTGCCATCTCTGCTGCATCAATATGCTCATAGTTTTCATCCTAAACTTAAAAAAAAAACACATCTTTAGGTCCCATAAGGAAGCAATGTAGTTTCAGGATTGGAATTACAGTCAACTCTTAATATTTCCTGATAATTTATTCAGAGTACTACATTTCTACTTTAATGTATTACACTGCTTCAAATTATTGGATAATTCAATTAAGCAAAAAGCAGCTGAATCACTAAAAGTAATACAGAATTGCTTAGGAACCCTATTCTATAAATTTCTCATTAGTGTTTACTTTATACTAAAATGCATTATTTATGACTCCTTAACATTGCTTTCTGCAGTTTTTTAAAAAAAATTCATTCAGAAGATGTGGGTGTGACTACCAAAGCCAGCATTTATTGCCCATCCCCAATTGCCAGAGATGGTGGTAGTGAGTAGCCTTCTTGAACCATTGCAGTCCATATGGGGAAGTTACTCCCAGTACTTTTAGTAGGGCCAGGATTCTGACCCACGATGACAATGAAGGAATACAGGTGATGTATCAGGCTGGTGTGCAACTTGGGAGGAGAACTTGCAGGTGGTAGTGTTCCCCATGCACCTGCTGCCTTTGTCCTTCTAGGTGGTACAGGTCACAGGTTTGAGCAATGCTGTCGAAGAAACTTTGGCAAGTTGCTGTTGGGCATGTTGTACAGGATGTACACTGCAACTATGGTGCCTGGGTGGTGGTGGGAGTTGATGTTTGAGGATGGATGGAGCCCAGTCTTTATCCTGGATGGTGTTAAGCTTCTGATTGAAGGCAGCTACAACATTCAAGCAAGCAGAGTGTATTTCATCACACTTCTAGACAAGTTGGTGGAATGGGCAGACAGGTTACAGATGAAGTTCAATGCAGAGAAATGTGAAGTGATTCATTTTGGTAGGAAGAACATGGAGAGACAATATAAAATAAAGGGTACAATTCTAAAGAGGGTGCAGGAGCAGAGGGACCTAGGTGTATATGTACCTAAGTCAT
The DNA here is from genome assembly GCF_036365525.1 of Heterodontus francisci. Classification (NCBI taxonomy): domain Eukaryota; kingdom Metazoa; phylum Chordata; class Chondrichthyes; order Heterodontiformes; family Heterodontidae; genus Heterodontus; species Heterodontus francisci. Next base: position 253,009,620 of record NC_090371.1, on the reverse strand, counting down.
TGAAGGTGACAGGACAGGTTGATAGCACGGTTAATAAAGCATACAGTATCCTGGGCTTTATTAATAGGGGCATAGAGTACAAGAGCAAGGAAGATATGTTGAAGTATAACACACTAGTTCAGCCTCAGCTGGAGTATTGCATCCCGCTCTGGGTGCTGCACTTTAGAAAAGACGTGAGGGCATTGGAGAAAGAACAGAAAAGATTCACGAGAATGGTTCCAGGGATGAGGTATTTCAGTTATGAAGACAGATTGGAGATGTTAGGACTGTTTTCCTTGAAGAGAAGGGAAGGCTGAGGGGTGATTTGATAGGTTTATTCAAAATCATGAGGGGTCTGGACAGAGTATATAGAAACTGTTCCCACTTGTGAAAGGATCAAGAATGAGATTAGAAGTATTTGATAAGAGAAGTGACATGAGGAAAAACCTTTTCATGCAGCGAGTGGTTAAGGCCTGGAATGTGCTGACTGAGAACGTGGTAGAGGTAGGTTCAATTGAAGCATTCAAAAGGGAATTAAGACAGTTATATGAAAAGGAAGAATGTGCAGGGTTACAAGGAGAAGGCAGGGAAATGGAACTGAGGGAATTGCACTTTCAGAGAGCCAGTGCGAACATGGGCTGAATGGCCTCCTTCAGCATAGTAAGAATTCTGTGATTAAGACTTGCGCCTTGTAAATGGTGGAAAGGCTTTGTGGAGTCAGAAGGCAAGTCACTCTCTGGCTACAAGAGAAGGTCAGAGACTGGGTATTCTGCACTGGGGCAGCACAGTGGCGCAGTGGTTAGCATTGCAGCCTCACAGCTCCAGTGACCCGGGCTCGGTTCTGGGTACTGCCTGTGCGGAGTTTGCAAGTTCTCCCTGTGACTGTGGGTTTCTGCTGTGTGCTCCGGTTTTCTCTCACAGCCAAAGATGTGCAGGTTGATAGGCAAATTGGCCATTGTAAATTGCCCCTAGTGTACGTAGGTGGTAGGAGAATTGAGGGAAGGTGGGGATGTGGCAGGGAATATGGGATTAATGTAGGATTAGTATAAATGGGTGGTTGATAGTCGGCACAGACTCGGTGGGCCGAAGAGCCTGTTTCAGTGCTGTATCGCTCCATGACTCTGACTATTTATGCGCCCCCCCCCTTCCCCTCACCAATTTTCATCGACCTCAATTCTACTCAGGTACGTTGATTCCAGTCAAATGCTGCCTTGTTGTCCAGAGTAGTCACTCTCACCTCACCTCTGCAGTTCAGCTCTTTGTCCATGTGTGGACTGAGGCTGCAATGAAGTCTGGAGTTGAATGGTACTGACAGAACCCAAACTGAACATTGGTAAGGTTATTGGTGAGTAAGTGCCACTTGATAGCACTGTTAACAACCCCTTCCATCACTCTGATGATTGAGAGTAGGCTGATAGGACAATATTTGGCCAGATTAGATTTGTCCTGCTTTTTGTGGACAGGACATACCTGGGCATTTTCCCACTTTGTTAGGTAGTTGCCACTGTTGTAGCTGCACTAGAATAGCTTGATTAGGTGTGGTTAGTTCTGGAGCATGTCTTCAGCACTAGGATGTTGTCAGGGTCCATAGCCTTTGCTGTGTGCAGTGTGCTCAGCTGTTTTGATACCCGAGTGATGAGAATTGGCTGAAGTCTGGCATGTGACGCTGGAGACCTTAGGAATAGGCAGAGAAGATTCAAACTCAACACTTCTGGTTGAAAATGGTTGCAAATTCTTCAGCTTTGTCTTTTGCATTCACATACTAGGCTCTGCCATCAGAGGATGTATATGTTCATGGAGCCTCCTCCTCACCCGGTTTAATTGTGCACCACCATTCACAGCTATATGTTGCAGGACTGCGGAGCTTTGATCTGATCCACTTGTTGAGAGATTGCTTAGCTCTGTCTATAGCAGGCTGCTTCCACAGTTTAGCATACATGTATGTAATCTTCAGTTACAGCTTCACCAATTTGGCATCTCGTTTTTAGGCACACCCAGTGCTCCTCCTGACATGCTCATTTACATTTCTCATGGGATCCCCAGCTTGATGGTAATGGTAGAGCAAGATTAAAGATTTGGTAGAATACAAGTCTGTTGTTGATGGTGCACAATGCCTCATGGAAGCAAACTTTTGAGCTTCTAGATCTGTTCCGATTCTATCCCATTTAAGCACAGTGGTACTGCCAAATACAATGGAAGATGTCCTTAGTGTAAAGATGGGACTCTGTCTTCACGAGGACTGTGCAGTAGTAACTATGGATATGCGCATCTGGAACAGGTAGATTGGCAAGGACAAGGTCAAGTAGGTTTTTCCATCATCTTGGTTCTCTCGCCACCTGCTGCAAATTTGGCAGCTATGCCTTCAGCACTTGGCCAGTTCAGTCAGTAGCGATGTTACCAAGCCACTCTGATGGATATTGAAGTCCTCCACCCACAGTACATTCTGTGCCCTCACTGCTTCTTCCAAGTGGTGTTCAACATGGAGAAGTACTGGTTCATCAGCTGAGGAAGGGCAGTAGGTGGTAATCAGCAGAAGGTATCCTTACCTATGGACTTGATGCCACGAGAAGTCATGGGGACAGGAGTCAAAGTGGATGGCTCCCAGGGCCACTCCCTCCCAATTACATACCACTGTGCCACCACCACTGGTGTGTGTCCTGCCAGTGGGACAGGACTTCCCTGGGGATGGTGATGGAGCAGTCAGGGACATTGGCTGAAAGATATGATTCTAGGAGTATAACTGTCGGCCAGTGGGACAGCTCTCTCAATTTTGGTACAAGTCCTCAAATGTCAATGAGGAGGGCTTTGCAGGATCAACTGAGCTGTGTGCCTTTGTCATGCCCAAATCTGATGCCTAGGTCAATGCCAGCTGGTCCATCCAGTTTTATTCTTACAGGCTCATGGGCCCAAATGGCCTACTTCTGCTCCTATTTCATATGTTCATTTTTTTCCAAAAATATACTTGATTCATAATCTAAAAAATATATTACAAAACAGTTCCAGAAAGGAGATCAGTTTCCTTCGATACAGAACGCAAGTTGCCTCACAACCCTTGCCATTCCATTTTACATGCAATCTACATTTGCATTACACAGCAAAACCAGATTTTAGGGCATACAGCCAGAGGGGTTTTTAAACACAGGTTCCAGCCCCTTGGTATACAATGGCGGAAGGGCCTTACACAGTGGCCTTTCCCCATTGAGCCTTTGCAGCAGCTGCCCCAAGCTGCAATGTGGAATGTGCCAGTCTGCAACATTTGGTCGTGGATAACTCTTTGCACTGGAACACCAGCAGGTTACAGGCAGACCAAAGAGATTCTTTCACTGAGTTGCTGGTCCTCCAGCAGCAGTTGATGTTCAACTCAGTGTGCGTCCCGAGGAACAGCCCATAGAGCAGACTCCAGTGTTGCAGAGCTGCTCGAGACGAACCTCGACAAAAACCACTGCATCTCTTTCCACACTTACTTTGCAAAGGCACATTCCAGAAGGAGGTGGGTGACTGTCTCTTTTCCACCACAGCCACCTCGAGGGCAGCGTGTGGAGGTGGTGAGACTCCGGGCATGCAGGAAGGATCTGACAGGGAATGCTCTTCTCAGCACCAGCCAAGCTACGTCTTGGTGCTTGTTTGATGGGTCTGGCGATGAGGCATTCTGCCAAATGGCTTTGGCAGTCTGCTTAGGCAACCATCCGACAGAATCCACCATCTCCTTTTCCTGCAGGGCCTTGAGGGCATTCCGTGCAGACTACTGCCTGATGGATTTGTGGTCATAGGTGTTTTTCTGCACAAACTTTTCCACAAAGATAGGTGATATGGCATGGTCCAATTGAATGGAGCGTTCTGCGGCAATGTGGCCAGACCCATCCTTTGCAACACCAGGTTCGTATGTTTGTACTTTGTCATAATGGTTTGGTACAACTGATTAGCTTGCTTGGCCATTTCAGAGGGAAGCTAGGTCAACCATATTACTGTGGGCCTGGAGTCACAGGTAGGCCAGACTGGGTAAGGGCAGCAGATTTCATTCTCTAAAGCATATTAGTGAACCAGATAGGCTTTAACAACAATATGATAGTATCAGTAATAGTGACTATGAAATCAACTTTTTATTCCAGATTTATTTCATCAACTGAATTTAAATTCCCTAGCTGCCATGGTGGGAATTGCCTCACGCCTCTGAATTATTGGTCCAGTAACAACCACTATGCTACCGTTCCTGGTGTTTCGTGGCACAAAGTAGATCCATAAACACATTTTCAGTCTGTCAGACTCAACAAGGAAAATTCATCTTTAAAGACTACTTTTCCCAAGTCATCCAAGGAATTTGAACTTTTAAATATTTAAGTATTTGGTGAAAATCTTGCAAGACAAATCACAATATTCTCTTCCAATTGTTTTAAATAAAAAATGTTAATTACAGAGTCACATTTACGACAAAATCTCACTTTAGTAAGTATGGTCCATACCTTATTTTTATAGGCTTCTACAGCCTTCATGAAAAGCTGGATCTTTTTACCCAGCTCATCAAAAGCTGTTGGTCTTTCCTCATGCTCCTTGTGTCGGTTCTGAACTGGTTGACCAAGTTTCTATGGAAAAGGAATCCAGCTTTTATTCTTTGATATGGGTACATTAATTACTCCTGTTCTCATCCCGCTCCCCTGGCTCAGTTGCCCCAATAAAATCATCTTAAAAGATCCCTGTCCTCACCATTCCTGTGCATTGTTACTTTTCTTTATCCAACCCTGCCCCCTACTTCCCCCGTGCCTTCAGGTCTTTTCACTACCTCCGACTCATGGTCCTGAACAGCAATCATTTTGTGTGGAGTGCTGTATAAACCATCAATGCTAGACAGGTCTGACTTTGAAATAAGTGTAACCTGAAATCAAAATGCTCTCTTTTCAACAGGAAAGTGAAGATGGCACCAAAATCTTTACACAAGTAATTGAGTTCTCCAAATTAAGCTACTTTGGATAAATGTTTGGTTTAAGGTTACAAATATCATTGCTAAGGGAAAGAATTTTTAAGAACTAAATGAGAAGCATCATGAAGTGTGGCCAGCGTAGCAAAGTTTTCTTTGATCTGGTCAGAAATGCACCTTACTTTCAACTTTAATAAAGCCTAATTTTATACTAAATGTAAACTTAATTTGTAAACTTCACAGACAATATTGTGATGCCGTACATCAGGAGCATCCACAGGTTGATTCAGCTGCCAGTCTAAACCATTCTGTGCAGGGGAACAAGTATCAGTAAAAGGAAATCCCCCCACAGCAATTCCAGTTAGACTTTGGACCTTTAATTTTCAATCCACAAAATTACACAAGTTTGAGTTGTGGCTTATTCAATCACCTTACAAGCATTATGAGAAATACTTTGTACGGAGGGTCAGTAGCTGTACCTTTAGATCATTCAGTTTATCAAGATATACTTGTTTAGGCTGGTCCTCTCCATCTTCATACAACCAGTTTTCTGTTTCCTCCAACAACAGTGTGAACTTTTTTTTGTCCTGAAAGACAAAGATGCATTGAACTTTTTGTCCCTTCTACGTGCAGGTTGTTCAACAAAAAATATTCTTCAAATATTGTGCCCTGCATGTTTAAGCATTATTTCTTCAAAAATATTACATGAAATATAACTATGGCCTGATGTGGAAAAGTTTAGTTTTTTAACGTTCCTAGAGATGTCATTACATTCAAAAACTTTTGTTTGAAATCCTTGAACAGCATGCTCAGTCTAAACAAAAGGCTAAATACACACACAAAAAACTGTAATCGGTATATTGCTCCCCTCCGTGGCATTAGACTGAAGTCACAAAGGAACATTCATAAGAAAATAGCAGCAGTAGGCCATTCGGCCCCTCAAGCCTGCCCCACCATTCAATAAGATCATGGCTGATCTGTCCCAGACCTCAACTCCTCTTTCGTGCCGGCTCCTCATAGCCCTCAACTCCCCGATATTTCAAAAATCTATCTACCTCCTCTTTAAATACTCTGTGATCTAACCTCCACAAATCTCTGGGGCAGAGAATTCCAGACATTCACTACTCTCAGAAGAAATTCCTTCGCAGTTCAATTTTAAATGAGTGTCCCCTTATTCTGTAACTATGTCCCCTAGTTTGAGATTCCCCCACTAGTGGAAACATCTTCTCAACATCTACCCTGTCAAACCCCCCTCAGAATCTTGTACTTTTCAATAAGATCACCCTTCATTCTTCTAAACTCTGATGAATAGAGGTCTAACCTGTTTAGCCGTTCTTGATAAGTCAACCCCTTCATTCCAGGAATCAGCCTAGTGAATCTCTTTTGAACTGCCTCCAATGCCAGTATATCCTTTCTTAAATATGGGGACCAAAACTATACACAGTACTCCAGGTGCACAGTACTCACCAACACCCTGTACAGTTGTAACAAAACTTGCCTATTTTTAAACTCCAAACCCCTAGCAATAAAGGCCAAAATTCCATTTGCCTTCTTAATTACTTGCTACACTTGCGTGCTAATCTTTTGTTTTTCATGCACAAGAACACCCAGATCCCTCTGTGCTGCACTTTTTTTGAAGTCTCTCTCCATTCAAATAATAGTCTGCCTTTTGATTCTTCCTACCAAAGTGCACGACCTCACACTTTCCTACATTAAACTCCATCTGCCAAGTTTTTGCCCACTCAACCTATCTATATCCCCTTGCAGATTCCTTATGTCCTCATCACAACATGCCCTCCCACCTATTTTTGTATCGTCAGCAAATCTGGATATATTACACTCTGCCCCCTCCTTTAAGTCATTAATATAGATAGTAAATAATTGAGGCCCTAGGACTGATCCTTGTGGCACTCCACTAGTTACGTCTTTCCAACCTGAAAAAGACCCATTAATCCCAACTCTCTGTCTTCTGTGAGTTAACCAATCCTCAATCCATGCTAATACATTACCCCCAATACCGGGAGCTCCTATCTTGTGCAATAATCTTTTATGTGGCACCTTATCGAATGCCTTCTGGAAATCTAAATACACTACATCTACTGGTTCCCCTTTATCAACACTGCTTGTTATTATTCTGATTCATTGAAGTTCTTCCAGTATACTGGCCGACATTTATCCCTCAACCACCAAAAACTGATTATCTAGTCATTTATTATTTCATCGCTATTTGTAGAACCTTGCTGTGCACTAATCAGGCTGTCACATTTCCTACACTGCAACCAGTGACAGCATTTCAGAAATACTTTTCTGTAAAAGTGCTTTGGGATGTCATGAGCTTGTGAAAGGCACTATATAAGTGCAAGTTCTTTCTTCTATTAAACCACTTAACATACCTATCAGGTTCCTGCATTCCAAACAAGTGCTTGATTAAATATGCAGAATGCTGACAGCATTGACCGTAACTTATTTATATTAACTTCTATCCGAAACCGCACTCACCACACTTCAAAGCACTGCATGTGAAGTTCAAGACAGGGCAGAAGTGTTGTATAAATGCAAGATTTAAAAAAATGGATATACACTTCAGCTATTTTTCACCTCCGCTTATTCCAAATTCATCACTACATTCAGTAGGGAGCATATCTTTAGAACATTCTATGTTGAATCTTTTTTCTTCATTAATTCTACAATTTGTATTTCTATACTGCTCCTCATATGCAGGAACATACACCAAAAGGCTGTACATTGAATGAAACCATAGGCACAATTTTAAATTAATTTTTACCCCCTCAGTAATAGGGTTGGAGCTACAAGTTCAACCACATTGAAAAAACAACTTGCATTTATATAGTGTTGTAGGTTCTCAGGATGTCACATCACTTTTCAAATTTAATCACCATTATGTAATCAAATGTGGCAATCAATCTGCACACAGCAAAGTATCCAAGAGCAATACGATCACTAACACGTCCATCTGTTTTGGTTGTGTTAATTGAAGGATAAATTTTGGTTGGACACAGAACTTTCCTGCTCTTCTTCCAACAGTGCCAAGGAATCTTGCGTCCACATGAGTAGGTAGACAACAACTTGCATTGCACGTTCAACACAGACAAGTATCCAAAGGTACTTCAGGTGGTGTAATTAAAAAAAGCTTTGCGCAAAAGGAGGAAATATTAGAATGATAACCAAAGTCTTGGTAAGAGATGTCAGAACCTTATCTGAAAGATGTTACCTCCAACAATGCAGCACTTCAACACTACATATTTTGAGTTTGCAATGAAATTTGAACCCACAACGGCACAGTGGCGCAGTGGTTAGCACCGCAGCCTCACAGCTCCAGGGGCCCGGGTTCGATTCCGGGTACTGCCTGTGTGGAGTTTGTAAGTTCTCCCTGTGTCTGCGTGGGTTTCCTCCGGGTGCTCCGGTTTCCTCCCACAAGCCAAAAGACTTGCAGGTTGATAGGTAAATTGGCCATTATAAATTGTCACCAGTATAGGTAGGTGGTAGGGAAATATAAGGACAGGTGGGGATGTTTGTTGGGAATATGGGATTAGTGTAGGATTAGTATAAATGGGTGGTTGATGTTCGGCACAGACTCGGTGGGCCGAAGGGCCTGTTTCAGTGCTGTATCTCTAATCTAATCTAATCTGATAGACTCTACTTAGAGGCAACAATGCTAATGGGCAGCAACAGGTTATAATTTGCAAACCTTCTGCATGCTAACAAAAGCAATTTCAAAACAAAACAATCAAATCCAATGTAAAATGAATGATCTTTAGTAACAGACTTTTGGAAGTGGAGAGGAGAACAAATGTTTTTATTATATAATATTTAAATAAGAAATGCTGGAACCACTCAGCAGGTCTGGCAGCATCTGTGGAAAGAGAAGTAGAGCTAATGTTTCGGGTCAGTGACCCTTCTTCAGAACTGACAAATATTAAAAATGTCACAGGTTATAAGCAAGTGAGGTGGGGGTGGGGCAAGAGATAACAAAGGAGAAGGTGCAGATTGGACAAAGCCACATAGGTGACCAAAAGGTCATGGAGCAAAGGCAAACAATATGTTAATGGTGTGTTGAAAGACAAAGCATTAGTACAGAAAAGGTGTTAACGGACTGAATATTGAACAGCAGCAAGTGCAAACATGAAAAAAAACAGTGGGTAAACAAACTAAGATGAAATGAAATAAGTCCAAAAAAAGGTTGTAAAAAATGTAAAAAAGAAAAATCAACTAACAATGAAAGTAAAATGGGGGGGCTGTCATGCTTTGAAATTATTGAACTCTATGTTCAGTCTGGCAGGCTGTAGTGTGCCTAATCGGTAGATGAGATGCTGTTCCTCGAGCTTGCGTTGATGTTCACTGGAACACTGCAGCAATCCCAGGACAGAGATGTGAACACGAGAGCAGGGGGGAAGTGTTGAAATGGCAAGCAACCAGAAGCTCAGGGTCCTGCTTGCGGACTGAGCGGAGGTGTTCCGCAAAGCGGTCACCCAGTCTGCGCTTGGTCTCCCCAATGTAGAGGAGACCACATTGTGAGCAGCGAATACAGTATACTACATTGAAAGGAGTGTTTGGGGCCTGGGATAGTGAGGAGAGAGGAGGTAAATGGGCAGGTATTACACCTCCTGCGATTGCAGGGGAAGGTGCCATGGGACGGGGACGAGGTAATGGAGGAGTGAACCAGGGTGTTGGGGAGGGAACGATCCCTTTGGAATGCTGACAGGGGAAGATGCATTTGGTAGTGGCATCACGCTGGATGTGGTGGAAATGGCGGAGGATGATCCTTTGGATATGGATGCTAATGGGGTGGAAAGTGAGGACAAGGTTCTGGGAGGGAGGGGAAGGGTTGAGGGCCCTGTCAACAACAGTGGGGGGGGGGGGGGAATCCTCGGTTGAGGAAAAAGGTCATACCAGAAGCACCGTCATGGAAGGTAGCATCATCAGAGCAGATGCGTCGAAGACGGAGAAACTGGGAGAATGGAATGGAGTCCTTACTAGAGGTAGGGTGTGAAGAAGTGTTGCCGAGGTAGCTGTGGGAGTCGGTGGGATTATAATGGATATTAGTGGACAACCTATCCCCAGAGATGAAGACAGAAGTCGAGGAAGGGAAGGGAAGTGTCAGAGATGGACCATGTGAGAGAAGGGTGGAAATTGGAAGCAAAGTTGATAAAGTTTTCCAGTTCGGGGCAGGAGCAGGAAACGGCACCGATACAGTCATCAATGTACTGGAAAAAGAGTTGGGGGAGGGGGCCTGAAACAAAGAATGCTCGACATATCCCACAACAAGACAGGCATAACTAGGACCCATGCGGGTACCCATAGCGACACCTTTTACTTGAAGTAAGTGCGTGGAGTTGAAGGAGAAGTTGTTCAATGTGAGAACAAGTTCAGCCAAGCGGAGGAGGGTGGTGGTGGATGGGGACTGGTTGGGCCTCTGTTCCAGGAAGAAGCGGACAGCCCTCAAACCATCCTGGTGGGGGATGGAGGTGTAGAGCGATTGGATGTCCATAGTGAAGAGGAGGTGGTTGGGACCAGGAAACTGGAAATTGTCAAAATGACGTAGGGCGCATCTTCCCCTCCCTTCCCCTGTCAGCATTCTGAAGGGATCGTTCCCTCCGCGACACCTTCCCCTGCAATTGCAGGAGGTGTAATACCTGCCCATTTACCTCCTCTCTCCTCACTATCCCAGGCCCCAAACACTCCTTTCAGGTGAAGCAGCGATTTACTTGTACTTCTTTCAATGTAGTATACTGTATTCGCTGCTCACAGTGTGGTCTCCTCTACATTGGGGAGACCAAGCGCAGACTGGGTGACCGCTTTGCGGAACACCTCCGCTCAGTCCGCAAGCAGGACCCTGAGCTTCCGGTTGCTTGCCATTTCAACACTTCCCCCCTGCTCTCATGCTCACATCTCTGTCCTGGGATTGCTGCAGTGTTCCAGTGAACATCAACGCAAGCTCGAGGAACAGCATCTCATCTACCGATTAGGCATACTACAGCCTGCCGGACTGAACATTGAGTTCAATAATTTCAGAGCATGATAGCCCCCCATTTTACTTCCATTTTTAGTTGTTTTTTTCTTTTTTACAACCTTTTTTTTTTGCATTTATTTCATTTCATCTTAGTTTGTTCAGTTTGCTGACCCACTGTTTTTTTTCATGTTTGCATTGCTGCTGTTCAATATTCAGTCCATTAACACCTTTTCTGTACTAATGCTTTGTCTTTCAACACACCATTAACATATTGTTTGCCTTTGCTCCATGACCTTTTGGTCATCTATGTGGCCTTGTCCAATCTACACCTTCTCCTTTGTTATCTCTTGCCCCACCCCCACCTCACTTGCTTATAACCTGTGACATTTTTAATATTTGTCAGTTCCGAAGAAGGGGCACTGACCCGAAACGTTAACTCTGCTTCTCTTTCCACAGATGCTGCCAGACCTGCTGAGTGGTTCCAGCATTTCTTGTTTTTATTTCAGATTTACAGCAGCCGGAGTATTTTGCTTTTATTTAAATATTATACTTGGGGAAGTAATGTCCTGGAGTGAATGTGTAGCCTTTTTCTCCCTTTGCATTTGTATTACCATATACCAGTTCAAGGTGTGCTGTAAGAGTTGTTAGATAAGATTTTTCTCTTGCAACGTGCGTTTCAACAGTCTTAAAGCACCATTTATTACACCAGAATGACATTCATTTCCCATTTCAGCCATCAAAACCTCCAGTAAAGTGGCAAGACTGGTTGGTATCTTCCTGAGTGAAGCCAAGAACTGCTAAGTGGCAAATTACAAGCTTCCTTTATCTTACAAATCCACAGTGCGGTAGTTGGTGGTACTACTAGGCAATCATAGGAACACTTAGGAAGCTAGTGTGCTGATGCTGATGCCTCAGTGATTTTACCAAGTAAGTAGAAAGCTACAGACTAGAAAGGCCCTGGATTTAATTTCCAATCAGTGCTCAGTTAGCAGACCTCAGTGGGGTCATTTGGAGTGGCCTCAATGCTCTTTGCCTGGGGTGGTGAAAAAGTGGCCTGTTTCCTGCTCAATCACTATCCAATGATCTTTGCTGGAAGTATGAATGTCCTGCAAGGAGATTAACTTGACGAAGATACTTCTTGCATCACATGAATAATGGCTGCTTGAGTGATGTATAGAAGGATGCTGTTAATTATATTTTGGAAACTGCTCCCAGGAAGGAAATAATGCCTTCAGAAGGGAAGCAGGAAACTGGCAGAAAGAAAAAATCCAGTTCTGTATGTACCTAATCCAAATATTTTGCATTTCAATTCTGCTCTTTGACCTCATCACCCAGCAGAGAAACCAAAAAGGTAAACCATTCCCAGATATCTGCTTGTACTGCTTGGAAGTCACTTGAATGCAGACAATTCTTCAGCTCATTTGCCAGGGCAAGATTAGCTCTGTGTGAAATAACATATGAACCAATTCTTGCCACTTGCACTATTAGTATCTTAATTCTGCACACATCATCTTATTGACTACCTTATGGAATAAACTACTTACTGCCTCACAGATGAATTTTTCATAAATTCCACACAGCTTGTCTCTGATCTCATATACATATTCTTCAACAGCATTTTTGGCATCATTTCTCTCTTTTTCCAGCTTGTCCTGCATAATCATCTTCCCCTGCGAAATAAAACAGTTAGGATTCATAGTTTTATTTTTAAGCTAGTACCAACATGCCACTCAGTTTAAATCAAACCTGCAACAGTTCAAGACGACACTCCACCAACTTTTCAAGGTGACTAGGGATGGAGATTAATAATGGCCTTATCTACATCCAAAGACTAAATTAAAAACAGTACTAAACCATATTATAACCCACATGCAGCAGGTATTAAGCAGTAAAAGAGTTAATGTGGATTCTGGATAATTTATTTCTTAAGTGATGGTGAAACTTAAGAGAGCACATACCTCAATTTCAGCATAGTTGTTGAGAAGGTCCTGACCAAGATGTTGGGGCAGATCACTTTGGATCATCAAATCCACACTCTTCACTTTTATTTTGGGTTTTGTGTCATTGTCTTGGTTATTTTGTACAGCTGGATCATTCTGAAGAGAATTAAAATTATGAAATACAGATCACAGAGACTGGAAGTTCTTTTGTGAAATATATATGTTTTTACCAACTTTTACTTCAGAGTCGGTGCTCGGTGCCTGAGAAACTTCATTCTGTTCTTCAGCGTGGTCTTTTTGCACTTCCTCCTGATCAACTTGCATATTACCCTTAAAAATGCAAAATATGTATCAATGTGGGTTGATATAGCAAAAATACAAAAAGGTACATGCATATGCACAAATATATGTATATCTGTACCAATGCTTCAATGGTTCTCCATTGAAGGGACTACTGGAAGCTAGTTCAAATAAATCTAATGTGAACCAAAATAAGATGTCAATTATAATACCCAAATATTAACTTCTATTTTTTTAAAATGCCTTGGCTAAATTTTCAGTGCAATAAAAACAAAGAATAGAAAGCACTTACTATAATCACCCTCATTAATTTCAATTTAGAGTATACCAACTAAATGATTTTGTAAGCACCTGTTTCCTAAAATGGTTTATGTATGTTTCATATTTGACATTAAACTAAAACAAATACATAAAGGAGCGAAGTAGAACAGTAGATTAGAATACTGCCCTTTCATCCCTGTTCAAATTCTGATGGGAAAAGGTTTCCTGTTAGCAGTAAAGGTTGAACGTGAAATAAGCATAGATAAATTAAATTGAATATCATCCTTACTTTGCAAATTTTAGCTCATGTACTATAACACTGAGAAATGCTATGGTAATTGGTGTACACAACTGCAAGGGGCATCTTTTTTTAAAAGAAATACTTCCTTTGCCATTTCTTACCTTCTATTGTTTGCTATCTCATCTTTTCAAAACTATTTCTAATTTTTAATTTAATACTTGTCAAATTTCCAGCATTGTGCAACTTTCAAAATGTTGCGTTTCCTTCAGTTAATAACTGGTTTTCAAACACCAAACTAGAAAGAAAAGCCCTGAATTTAAAGATCAAATGTAGTGACATGATGGTATCATGGATATAAAGATATTGACAAGCAAGTCAAAACACAGATGAGACGATGCTGAATAAGCATGGTAGCTCCCAGAGCCTCTCACCATCATGTTGTGTGGCACTACCACCATGCTAAATGGGCTAGATTTCGAACATACCCAACAACTTAAAACTGGGCATCCATGAGGCGCTGTGGGCAAACAACAGCAGCAGATTTGTATTCAACCACAATCTGTAACCTTGTGGCAGAGAGAGCTGCATATCTAAGTTTTCTGACAACACCAAATTAGATGGTACAGTCACTAATATAGATGGGAGCAGAACTCATGAGGAAGTGCGAGGTCATCCACTTTGGAGCCAAGTTGTATAGATCAGAATATTGTCTAAATAGCGAGAAGCCAAGAACTGAGGAGAGATTTAGGGGCCCATGTACAGAATTTACTAAATTAGTGGGCAGATAAATAGAATTTAAAAGGCTAATGGAATGTTGACCTTTATCACAAGGGAACTGGAATACGAAGAGATGAAGTTATGCTACAGTTCTATAAAGCACTGGTTAGACTGCATCTGGAGAATTTGTTCAGTTCTAGGCACTGTACTTGAGGAAACATATATTGACTTTGGTGGGAGTTCAACACAGATGTACCAGAATGCTACCAGGGCTAAACTACGAGGACAGGTTGTAAAGACCTGGCTTGTATTCCCTTGAGTATATAAGAGTATGGGGTGCTCTAACTGAGGTGTTTAAAATAATTGGAAGATTTGATAAGGTACAGAGGAAATAAAATTCTTTCCTCTGGTGGAGGATTCCAAGAGCAAGGGGCATAACCTTAAAATTAAAGCTCGGCTTTTCAGGGGTGATATCAGGAAGCACTTCACACAAAGGGTAGTGGAAATTTGGAACTCTTTTCCCTCTAAAAGCTGCTGAGGCTAGGTCAATTGAAAACTTCAAAACTGAGATTGACAGACAAGGGTATTGAGGGATATGTAATCAAGGTGGGTAAATGGAGTTGAGATACAGATCAGCCATGATCTAATTTAATAGGCTGAAGGCCTACTTCTATTCCTATGAAACACAGTAACCAATATGCACACAAGGTCCCACAATAAGATTAAATTATAATCAGTGTTTCCTCTAACCTGCTTGGCTATGCAACAACCCAGTTCCCACGTAGACCACGTACAAGCCAGCCCCTTTAAGTTGCCACACCAAAAAAATTTAAAAGGTGCCATGCACTTAAACCACCTGCACACTCCCCAAAAAGTTAGCGGGTACATTGATTATAATCGGTTTCGGTTATGTTGGTTGAGATATAAACATTGGCCAGGGGATCGTTCATGTCCACTTGAGGCTGCCCCGGTTTAACATCTTATCCAAAAGTCAACATTTCCAACAGTACAGCACTGAAATGTCAACCTAGATTACGTATGACCACTGCTGATTTCATTGGTAGACAAGACTCAAAATTCAGAGATTTGATAAGTTATACTGTTTTGTTTTTCTGGTTGTCTAGAAAAGATCTGAAATATTAACTACACCAGGGTGCATCTTGAGCTTTACTGGACAGAACCACAATTTGGAGAGTTAATAGCCTTATGTCATGAGGCAAAAATGAAAAATTTATGTTGCACATTATATGTTTAGACCAAATCAGAATAAACAGCCTATTTATTGTGATACAGGCATATAGTCACCTACAGAGCCACAGGCAGACATGGAAAAAAAAGCACATAACAGGGTAGCACTATGGATTAGGGTTTATGGTACATGTTTATTGTCCAAAGGGGAATTGTTGAAGCATATGGGTTAAATGTTATTCACTGGCAGTGGCACCAGCTGTAGCAGAATGAGGCTGTCACATTAAATCAGAAATTTTTCAGTGCTGAGATGCTCAAAAGCTTAGAATATTTTAATTGTACAGATTAGGCAATCACAGTAACTAAGAAACATGAAGCCTCAAATGTTATATGATCAGCACAAACCTCCTCCAAACTAAAGATGTCATCTATTAGAAAAGAGCAAGGCTGGTGTACAGCAAAAAAAAAGGAAACACAAAATTAATGGAAATTTTAAAAAGGTTAGTTAAATACTCAACAAAAGCAGAAAAATCAAAACATGAAACTAGTCACCTTGCAGGTATCAGCAAGAGTTAATTAATTTTTACAGAAATTGCTTATTAAAAAAATATCAAATGCTGCAAATATTTCATTCACAATAGACTACAGCAGATATCCCAACATCTCAGCCTAGAACTGGAGACTATTAGCCAAGCATGGATGGAGGTAGGACCTCTACAATTGGCCTCAGCACTTGCGAATCAAGGAAAAAGGAAGACAACACAGCCAAGCACAATCCAATCCAGTGATCCCTGCCACAGAGAGCGAGAGTGGGAGGCAGGGGGCGGAGTGGGAGGCAGGGGGCGGAGTGGGAGGCAGGGGCGGAGTGGGAGCAGGGGGGAGTGGAGGCAGGGGGCGGAGCGGGAGGCAGGGGGCGGAGCGGGAGGCAGGGGGCGAGCGGGAGGCAGGGGGCGGAGCGGAGGCAGGGGGCGAGCGGGAGGCAGGGGGCGGAGCGGGAGGCAGGGGGCGGAGCGAGAGGCAGGGGGCGGAGCGAGAGGCAGGGGGCGGAGCGAGAGGCAGGGGGCGGAGCGAGAGGCAGGGGGCGGAGCGAGAGGCAGGGGGCGGAGCGAGAGGCAGGGGGCGGAGCGAGAGGCAGGGGGCGGAGCGAGAGGCAGGGGGCGGAGCGAGAGGCAGGGGGCGGAGCGAGAGGCAGGGGGCGGAGCGAGAGGCAGGGGGCGGAGCGAGAGGCAGGGGGCGGAGCGAGAGGCAGGGGGGGCGGAGCGAGAGGCAGGGGCGGAGCGAGAGGCAGGGGCGGAGCGAGAGGCAGGGGGCGGAGCGAGAGGCAGGGGGCGGAGCGAGAGGCAGGGGGCGGAGCGAGAGGCAGGGGCGGGGGCGGCGAGCGAGAGGCAGGGGGCGGAGCGAGAGGCAGGGGGCGGAGCGAGAGGCAGGGGGCGGAGCGAGAGGCAGGGGGGCGGAGCGAGAGGCAGGGGGCGGAGCGAGAGGCAGGGGGCGGAGCGAGCCAGCGAGGGGGCGGAGCGAGCCAGCGAGGGGGCGGAGCGAGCCAGCGAGGGGCGGAGCGAGCAGCGAGGGGGCGGAGCGAGCCAGCGAGGGGGCGGAGCGAGCCAGCGAGGGGGCGGAGGGAGGGCCAGGGGCAGAGGGGCAGGGGCAGGGAGAGGGGGAGGGGGAGGGGGAGTGGGCAGGGGGAGGGGGAGGGGGGAGGGGGAGGGGAGAGGGGAGGAGGGGGAGGGCGAGGGGGAGGGGAGGGCGAGGGGCAGGGGGGAGGGCGAGGGGCAGGGGGAGGGCGAGCAGGGGGAGGGCGAGGGGCAGGGGGAGGGCGAGGGGCAGGGGGAGGGCGAGGGGCAGGGGGAGGGCGAGGGGCAGGGGGAGGGCGAGGGGCAGGGGGAGGGCGAGGGGCAGGGGGAGGGCGAGGGGCAGGGGGAGGGCGAGGGGCAGGGGGAGGGCGAGGGGCAGGGGGAGGGCGAGGGGCAGGGGGAGGGCGAGGGGCAGGGGGAGGGCGAGGGGCAGGGGGAGGGCGAGGGGCAGGGGGAGGGCGAGGGGCAGGGGGAGGGCGAGGGGCAGGGGGAGGGCGAGGGGCAGGGGGAGGGCGAGGGGCAGGGGGAGGGCGAGGGGCAGGGGGAGGGCGAGGGGCAGGGGGAGGGCGAGGGGCAGGGGGAGGGCGAGGGGCAGGGGGAGGGCGAGGGGCAGGGGGAGAGGGAGGGCGAGGGCGAGGGGGAGGGAGAGAGGGAGGGGGAGAGGGGGAGGGGGAGGGGGAGGGGGAGGGGCGGAGGGAGAGAGGGAGGGGCGGAGGGAGAGAGGGAGGGGCGGAGGGAGAGAGGGAGGGGGAGTGGGAGGGGGAGAGGGAGGGGGAGAGGGAGGGAGAGCAGGAGGGGCAGGGGGAGGGGCAGGGGGAGGGGGAGGCGGAGGGGGAGGCGGAGGGGGAGGCGGAGGCGGAAGGGGAGAGGGAGGGAGAGGGCGAGAGGGAGGGAGAGGGGGAGAGGGAGGGAGAGGGGGAGAGGGAGAGGGGGAGGGGGAGGGGGAGGGCGAGAGGGAGGGGCGGAGGGAGAGAGGGAGGGGCGGAGGGAGAGAGGGAGGGGGAGGGGGAGGGGCAGGGGCACAGGGAGAGAGGGAGGGGCGGAGGGAGAGAGGGATGGGGAGCGGGAGGGAGAGCGGGAGGGGGAGGGAGAGCGGGAGGGGGAGGGCGAGGGGCA